>NC_066871.1:50184000-50247571 GCF_022985175.1 Labeo rohita
AACAGGACACCTTATGGCACATATGAGAGTTCATACAGGAGAGAAGCCATTCACTTGTGATCAGTGTGGAACGAGTTTTACAAACTCATCAGGCCTTAAGGAACATATGAACATCCACACCGGAGAGAAACCTTACAAGTGTTCACACTGTGACAAAAGATACAGTCGGTCAGCACACCTGAAAACACATGAGAGGATCCACACTGGAGAGAAACCGCACACATGTGATCAGTGCGGCAAGACTTTTTCACAAAAAGGAAGCCTTGTGTCACATGTGAAAAGTCATACAGGAGAGAAACCGTACACATGTAATCAATGTGGAAAGAGTTTTACGGGCAAATATACACTTGAGGTTCACATGAGAGTTCATACTGGACAGAGACCGTATCCTTGTGATCAGTGCGGGAAGAGTTTTGCAAAATCATCAACCCTTATAGACCACATGAACATCCACACTGAAGAGAAGCTGTATACATGTGATCAATGCAACAAAACATTTTTGTGGGCTTCAAACCTGAAGGCACACCTGACGGTTCATACAAAGGAGAAGCCATATTCATGTCATTTGTGTGGAAAGAGTTTTTCACGTGTACAAAGTTTGAAAGACCATCAGAAAACACATACTGGTGTGAGACAGTACATGTGCTTTGAGTGTGAAAAGACTTTTACCTCTGCAAATGGTTTAAAAATGCATGAGAGGATTCACACTGGAGAAAAACCTTACAAGTGCTCACACTGTGACAAGAGATTTCGTCAGTCTTCAAATCTGAAAGCACATGAGAGGATCCACACTGGAGAGAAACCGTATCACTGCACTGCATGTGGGAAGGGTTTCATTCAGTTATCTTCCCTACAGAGTCATACAAAAAACAATCACAGTAAGTAGATCATCTTCAGATCCAGAACATTCAGGTCTGATGCCCCGTCCTCACCAAATGTGACACAATAATGCATCAAGCATTAAAATATAATCTGGATAAATCTGTCACTACAAGTGACATGACAAAGAAACATTATCTAAAGTTTTTTTAGAGTGAATAAAGTTCATCTTCATCTTTAAATCTAGCAGATTCAACTGTGAGATTCAGATCTCCAGAGAACAATGCCAAAAGTTTAATTCTTTTCAGTTTGCTTCATGATATAAATGATACAATTATTTTCTCTTATGAGTTTCACATTGTTCAATTGTCTTATAATGCATGTGCACCACTAGTAGTTTGCTTACTCTTTCGTGAAGGAAAGTAGAAGCTTTTTACAAATTGTTCTTGTTCAGGAGGCCAGCACTTTCAAGAGAGACTGAGATTTTATTATTATTTTTAAATGTTCTTCATTGTTGCTTTTCTAAGGTTACTTATTCTTCCACTTAAGATGTTTTCAGGAAATGCAGCTGCAAGATGTACTGTAATGTAGTTTCGCAACTAATGCTTGTTTGCTTCTCTTGTAAGTCGTATGAACTCAGTTTTAAATAAACCCTGTGGCTAAATTACAAAAGACTGTAGTATTGATAAGCTCTAATGTTACTGGTTCTGCTTTTGGTGCTGGGGAAATTAGGGAAATACATAAATACATGCAACTAAGAATAGCGACACTGATCCATTATTATTTTGGTTATTTTGCAATCGACAAGCCAGATCTCTTTTGTACTTTAAGGCTGTGCAATTAACCAAAAAAAAAAAAAAAAAAACTATGGCCAAAGCCTGGAAAAAGAAGAATGCAAAAGTTTGGTGATGTCAGTGGGTCACAGGCTTGATGCACTTATTGCAAGCAAAGGATTTGCAACTAAATATTAAGTCTTATTCAATTTAATCTAAGTCAGTTTTAATACTTTTGATCACATGAACAATGTGTGGGTTCAAGCAAAAGGAGCCATCTTTTGTATCCAGATGTAAATACCTGAAAATAATGTTGATCTCATCTCATATTCATCTTTTGAGGTCAAACCCAAATGTTTTCAGTCTATGGCAAAAAAAAGGAATTGGCCTCACTGTTTCAGTACTTTTGGAGGGGACTGATGTTAATGTTTAATATTTCCTGCATAATTATCTACATAAATATATTTTGTGTTGGATCCCACCTAAATGAAAACACCATAAACATTGCAGATAACATTTGAAGTGACAGTTAATTTACATACACTTCTAATACAAACTAGTCCAGATTTTTTGCAAGAGTTTTGTAAGCAAATACCAACCATTCTGTGAAATGACCCTTAACTATTAGGGAACCTTGTGTGACTTTCACTGAAATATTTAACTTCTCTAACTTAGGCTTATTCTCTTCTAATCCTCACTCATGAAGACTGTTGGTTTTGATCGAATACCATGCGAGTCTATAATTTTAAGTTCTTTTCATTTCTTTGTGCAGATCGGCTTTTTAAAAAAGAAAAGAAATCACTGCATCACACTCCAGTCCAGCGGGTGGCGCTAAGATACACGTGTTTGTTTGCCAATCACCATTAAACCTCAGAGGAAAAAGATTAGTGCTGTCCATTGTTTTTTCGTGGGTCTGCCTTCATACAGACTGTTAGAAATGTACTGTCTGTAAATATAAAAATGCAGTTTTTGAATCAGGTTAATAAATACCTGCTATTCTCATCCTTATAGTCGTGACTAAGTTTTGAAGCAAGCAGGAATATCTGGAGGAGAATCAGCTGAAGTGAGATCTGCTGCTGTGAAGATGGTGTTTGTTAAAGAAGAGAGTGAAGAGGACACGAGTGAACCAGAACCCTGGAGAATAAAACAAGAGGAACCAGAAACCTGGAAGATAAAACAGGAGGAACAAGGAGGTCGGTGTTTATTCTTTATTCATCTTTAATGAGTTTGTGGTACATTAAACTAACAAAGATTTAACGCGATGTCTGTGTATGGCTAAAAAGCTTTACATTCCTTAATGTAAAAATGAGGGCTTAATTATCATTAAAACGTCTTAAATCCGCCTTTCATATCATATTCATCATGCAATGTGTAAGACGCATCAGATTTACTTGATTTTGTGGACAAAGGTTTACCTGTTTTCCGTCTAAAAATAATTGTTGTAAATTTGACACTGTACTTTGTGGAAAAAAAAAAAGTTTATTCTGACTGCTCTTTTCTTTCACTGTTGGACCACATGGGGAATATATATGTCCCAACAACATCTGTTTTGAAAATAATATAATGATGTTGTGTAGTATATAATAGACATAAAAGATAAATTCGTTATAAAGTAATTATTTTATAAATGTATTAGAGTCGTATACACATGCACAGATCATGTAGAGTCGTGCATGAATTTGAGTGATGACTATTACTATTATGTGATGTAGATAACATGATCTTGACTTATAAGAAACTTTAATTAAGGCTGTCACCTAACAAATCTGTTTCAAAGATAAAAATAAATCGATTTCGAATTACTAATTATGAGGGAGGAGTGCATAAGGAGTACATAAGAGTTTTTTTCTTCTCTTCCAAGCATTTAAATAGCTTTTAAATGCACGCGCACATTTTACTTTCACTTTTAAATTAGTGGAAATTCCACGCCAATTAGTTGAATAGACAACAACAAAACAGCAGGTATTACAAACTCGCTTATATTAAACATAGAAAATGATTTATGTATTAACTAAATGAACAAAAATACACCATGGTATATGGCTAATGTAAAATTACAAATAACTTCCACCAAGTTTAATTATAAAAAATGTAGATTAGATGAATAAACTGATGAACAAAGTAGGTGTGTTATGATTATTTGTATTAAAACATTCGGTATATGCATTACATTCTGAACGATTTGTTGGACTAGTCCTATTACATTTGGAAAATAAAAAAAATGTCAAATATAATGTTCTCAGTGCCACTGTGCTCAACAAGACAGCCCAAACAACAGCCTCTTCCACCCCCAAAATAAAAACGCACTACTCCAGTAGGCTTGTGACGGTGAGGTAGTTCGTTGGAGTTTTCCCTCTTTTCCTTGCTTTTATTTGCTTTTAAATAGCTTGTAAATGCATGTGCACATTTTACTTTGACTTTGACTAACGTGGTTCATCTCTTCTTACATCCAGCAATTCCAAAGCCCTTAAAACTGTCTCATTGTGTCATTCTCATAATTTTTTCCTGGTTTTGTAACCTGTATTTCTATTCTCAATTGTACTCACCCCTGGCATTGGATTTTTGTTTTGTACCCCCTGGCATTTATATTTTATGTTTTATATATATATATACATATGCATGTATATATATGTATGTATGTGTGTATATATATATATATATATATATATATATATATGTATGTGTGTGTTGGTCATATACTTAGAATATCTTCAAAAAGTTGATTTATTTCACTAATTCCATTCAAGAAGTGAAACTTGTATAATGTATACATTCATTCCACATGGACTGATATATTTCAAGTGTTTATTTCTTTTAATTTTGATGATTATAACTGACAACTAATGAAAACCCCAAATTCAGTATCTCAGAAAATTAGAATATTGTGAAAAGGTTCAGTATTGAAGACACCTGGTGCCACACTCTAATCAGCTAATTAACTCAAAACACCTGCAAAGGCCTTTAAATGGTCTCTCAGTCTAGTTTTGTAGGCTACACAATCATGGGGAAGACTGCTGATTTGACAGTTGTCCAAAAGACGACCATTGACACCTTGCACAAGGAGGGCAAGACACAAAAGGTCATTGCAAAAGAGGCTGGCTGTTCACAGAGCTCTGTGTCCAAGCACATTAATAGAGAGGCGAAGGGAAGGAAAAGATGTGGTGGAAAAAAGTGTACAAGCAATAGGGATAATCGCACCCTGGAGAGAATTGTGAAACAAACCCCATTCAAAAATGTGGGGGAGATTCACAAAGAGTGGACTGCAGCTGGAGTCAGTGCTTTCAGACGTATGCAAGACATGGGTTTCAGCTGTCGCATTCCTTGTGTCAAGACACTCTTGAACAACAGACAGCGTCAGAAACGTCTCATCTGGGCTAAAGACAAAAAGAACTGGACTGCTGCTGAGTGCTCCAAAGTTATGTTCTCTGATGAAAGTAAATTTTGCATGTATATATATGCAGGTGCTGGTCACATAATGAGAATATCTTCAAAAAGTTGATTAATTTCACTAATTCCATTCAAGAAGTGAAACTTGTATAATGTATACATTCATTCCACACAGACTGATATATTTCAAGTGTTTATTTCTTTTAATTTTGATGATTATAACTGACAACTAATGAAAACCCCAAATTCAGTATCTCAAAAAATTAGAATATTACTTAAGACCAATACAAAGAAAGGATTTTTAAAAATCTTGGCCAACTGAAAAGTATGAACATGTACAGCACTGCAGCAATGCGGCGTGACATGGAGTCGATCAGTCTGAGTTCTCCAGACTCTGGGACCTCAATTTCCAAAAGAAATGCAAAATTTACTTTCATCAGAGAACATAACTTTGGACCACTCAGCAGCAGTTCAGTCCTTTTTGTCTTTATCCCAGGCGAAACGCTTCTGACGCTGTCTGTTGTTCAAGAGTGTCTTGACATAAGGAATGCGACAGCTGAAACCCATGTCTTGCATATGTCTGTGCGTAATCGTTTTTGAAGCACTGACTCCAGCTGCAATCCACTCTTTGTAAATCTCCCCCACATTTTTGAATGGGTTTTGTTTCACAGTTCTCTCCACAGTGCAGTTATCCCTATTGCTTGTACATTTTTTTTTTCTACCACATCTTTTCTTTCCCTTCACCTCTCTATTAATGTGCTTGGACACAGAGCTCTGTGAACAGCAGCCTCTTTTGCAATGACCTTTTGTGTCTTGCCCTCCTTGTGCAAGGTGTCAATGGTCGTCTTTTGGACAACTGTCAAATCAGCAGTCTTCCCCATGATTGTGTAGCCTACAGAACTAGACTGAGAGACCATTTAAAGGCCTTTGCAGGTGTTTTGAGTTAATTAGCTGATTAGAGTGTGGCACCAGGTGTCTTCAATACTGAACCTTTTCACAATATTATAATTTTCTGAGATACTGAATTTGGGGTTTTCATTAGTTGTCAATTATAATCATCAAAATTAAAAGAAATAAACAAGTAAAAATCAAGTGAATTTCTCTGGCATTTCTTTCTTTTTGCTGTATCGAAAACGTACCAAACCGTAGTTCCGTTTCCATTACCTTTCAAGAAGCACAAATTTAAATTGCGAATTGAAAATATGCCTAATGGAAAAGCCTCCATTTCACAAAAACTCCCATATATCGCAAAACGCTTGCATGAGGTGTTTTTCAGGCAATTCGAAAAATGAATATTCCGCAAAACTGCAATGGATATGGCTTTTTCACATTTCGTATATGTAAAAAGTCATATGATCATTCTTCATTGCACTATAAACTCCAAGAAACACTTCATACCTAGCCGCTCTCAAGTATAAGGGGCTTTTCCTGATATTGATGCTTATTATGTACACTGCACGCATCTGTGGCGCGTAATGGCTCCGACACGGTCACCGGAGCTGATGTTATGTTTATACCAGCAGCGTCTCACACGTTTCTGAAGTGGCTCTCCGCACTGCTTTCTGTAAAGATACACTTATGCGTCTCTTTGGATTAAATAAAGCCAAAACCCCTCTAAATCCCACCAAAAACTGTTGCCGTGATTTATCGCGAGAGGAAAAAATAATGTTTTAGTCGCATAATGGAAATGTTATCATTTCAAAATACTTTTTTCTTTTTTTAATCAACATTTATATAATGTTGCGGAAACGCGCCTAGTGATTTTTGTGAATCGTTACAGCCCTATCGAAGAAAGTAAATTCCTTTAAAGTGCATCTGAGGGTAAAACTGAAAGTTTTATTTTTTAAAAGTTACACATACAGACGACAACACTTTCAAACCTATCCTGTTCACACTGATCCATGAATCTTCACTTTGTGAAGAAACAATACATGCGACTGAACAAGTAGCCAAGTTAAAATAAGTTGCATGTAGGCAGGTGAGATTTTTTTTTTTTTCTTTCTTTCTTTCTTTCTTACTTTCTTTCTTTTTTTTTTTTTCAAATCGTAGATATGCATGTTTATGGTATGATAAGGTGTACATTCAAACCGTGATGGACGTTGTACCGGTATATCGTTACAATCCTAGTTCAGTCTATAGAAGCTTAGTCTTTCTTTACAGTGACATCACCATCTACTGGCCTGTCAGCATAATACAGTGTTTTTAGTTTTCATGGATCCTTGTCAACATGGATGGTTTCGACAATGTTGTCATCTGTATGTGAAACTTTTAAAAATGGCAAGAATGTTCCACTTGCTGTCATTTATATGCGCTATATGCAAGTTCTTTTTTTTTTTTTTTTTTTTTTTTTTTTTTTTTTTTCCCAAATGTCCCAAATAATTTTAAATATGTTAATGTTTTCATTGTAGGCCTGGTTATAGTGAAAGAAGAACAAGATCTGAATGAAGTGGAAGAGAAGCATCAGGATCAGAAAGCTCAAGATGTCACCACTGGAGAAAAATCAGTGAGTTGCTCCAAAACAGTTGCTCAAAAAGCAACATTCAAAGAAAAAAAGCCTTTCAGCTGCTCTCAGTGTAGAAATTCATTCACTTGTAAAAAAAAAAACCTTAAAAATCACATGAAAATACATAATAGAATAAAGCCTTTCACCTGCACTTTTAAACAGAAAAGAAGCCTTGATGAACACGTGATTTATTAACAAATTTCGGGAGAAGCACGCACAGATAATTAACTTGGCCAATTCACCATCAGCAATCACATTGTCCATCCCGCCGGCCCAGGAGGATGCCCATAAATAATCTAAACAGCCTTACCTTCCTCATCTCTAGTCGTCAGCATCCCTCCTCCACCCCGACTCCTCACCATTAACCCTTCCAAAGTGTAAGCGCGGGGTCCGGGCTAAGGGGCTGAGCCCATGTTGTTAACATGTTTCTAGCGTGTCTCTAGTACAATTAGCATGTTGGTAGTATGTTTCTAGCATGAATAGGATGTTGCTAGCATGTTTGTGGCATGATTAGCAAGTTACACTGTACACTTGAAAATAGCACAATGCTATTAATGCACATGGATCAATGTATTACAGAAATGTGAAACAGAAAGTCAAACTGATCTTAAACACAAGAAAATCCAGCTATGTATCACCTCCATGACAAGCCCAACTGTCCCTCTCTGATTCCAACACGCATTTACAGATTCAAACACACTATACATTTAGGTTAAAATTTACTCAGCATTTCTAGGTTTATGTGCAACGACTATAAAAATGTGAATATTACGTAAATATTAATAAGTGTTACTCCTTCCACACAGTTCAATAATCACACAAATGACATTTTACTTAGAAAATTGTTGTTCTCCTTGATTTTGAATATTACAAAGTAGAACTAATGATGGTCAATGTAATATATTTTATGACACCACATTTTTTTTTTTTTTTCAGTGCAGAGAGATGATGAGAGATCCAGAAACCTGCAGAATGAAATACAAAGAAGATACTGAAGAACAAACAGGTTGGTGTTTATTATTCATTCTTAAGTGCTGATGGTTATGAAGCAAACCACAAACTGGTTACATTTTTTCAACAAAATATATGTTATATAATTGTGTAGATACACATAGATAATAGTTCTCCCTATAGAAATGTGGAATTTGTGCCTGTCATGTTTTAAAAATAATATTTAAAGATCAGTGTACCTCATTCTTGGAAAGTTTCAGGGATGTATAATTAATAAAAAGGCATCAAAATGACCAAAATTTTGTGTCGTAATTGTGCACTTTACACTGTTACATCAGGGTTCATATTTATGTTCACATTGCTTTTTACCAGTTACTGAAAATGAGCTATTTCTACTTTTATTTCAGAGTTGATTGAAGAAAATGATGAGAAGGAAGAATTGTGTAAAGTTAAGGAGAAAGATCATGTCAAACCTGGAGAAAAACCTTTGAGTTGCTTTAAAATCAAACTGAAAGGTTTAAATAAAAGAAGAGGCAAAAATGTTTTCACCTGCACTCAGTGTGGAACGAGTTTGTCAAACAAATATAATCTTGATGTTCACATGAGAGTTCATACAGGAGAGAAACCTTACACATGTGATCAGTGCGGGAAGAGTTTTGCACACTCAGCAAAACTGAAGGTACACCTGAACATCCACACTAGAGAGAGACTGTACACATGTGATCAATGTGGCAAAACGTTTTTGAGGGTCGCAGCCCTAAAGAAGCACCTTAGAGTTCATACAAAGGAGAAACCACATTCATGCCGTTTGTGTGGAAAGAGTTTTTCATGTATACAAAATGCAAAGAAACATCAGAAAATACATACTGGTGAGAGAGAGTACATGTGCTTTGAGTGTGAAAAGACTTTTATTACAGCTGAACGTTTGAAACTGCACCAGAGGATTCACACTGGAGAGAAACCATATGAGTGTTCACACTGTGACAAGAGATTTAGTGATTCAGCAAATCGGAAAAGACATGAGAGGATCCACACTGGAGAGAAACCGTATCACTGCACTGCATGTGGGAAGAGTTTCAGTCGTTCATCTGCTCTGCACAATCATACAAAAAACAATCACAGTAAGTAAATCATCTTCAGCACTTTAAGTAAAGTCACTTTTATTTATATAGCACTTTTAACAATACAGATTGTATTGCAGCTTTACAGTATAATGCAAAAGGACAAGAGTAAACACTCAGTACTCAGTTAAAGGCAGTTCATCATTGATTCAGTGTTGTCATCATCCAGCTCAGTTTATTTCAAAGATTATCTGTGCAATCGAATCAATGATATCGCCGGAAATGAAGTGTCCCCAACTAAGCAAGCCAGAGGCGACAGCGGCAAGGAACCAAAACTTCATCAGTGACAGAAATGTAGAAAAAAGAAACTTGGGGGCTAAGTCAGGAGGCCAGTTCTCATCTGGCCAGACCAAACCAGCATTTTAATTCCAGGCTGCAGCAAAAAAATCAGCAGAGGACTCATCTGGTTCCCGTAGTCTTGTAACACAAATAGAAGTATCTATGAGTTTCATACAATGTTCAATCGTCTTGTTTGTCACTTGTAGTTTGCTTACTCTGTCATGAAGGGAAGTAGAAACTTTTTACAAATCGTTCTTGTGCCGTGAGAGCACATTCCATTTTAAATTCCTCACTACAGCTTTTAATAGCCTAATAAACTATTTTATTCCACACATGGCTGAGACTGAATGCACTGGCTGTTTGTCTGTAAGTGATCCTTATTTTTGTTTAATGTGTTGTTTTGTAGAAGTTTTGTTGTTTTTGATGATCTGTTGAATGATGTCATCACATCAACATGCGTTTTTCAGTCTTCTGACATGAGACCAACAGTTCATATTATTTTACATATTTACACAAGCATCAAACACATTTTACATGGTTTAAGTGCCATTTAACAGACTCATTTTTGTATTGTTTTCATCGGGTTCTGTGCTACTTGTGCATCTTTTCAGGTGTGCTTGTGATCTTGAGGACTTCAGTTAATTAGGATGTCCACAGCGGTGGAAGTGATGAATTGCAACAACTCAAATAAATAAAACTCATAAATATAGCTTTAGCCTCCTAGGCCAATTTAAAAGGATAAAATATTTCATATTAGTATACAATATTTATTAATCTTTAATTACCTATTTTCAATAAAGACCAGATTAGATCTTTAATGTCAATGTAATGTTACCACTTAAAATTTATGTTACTAAATCCCTCCCCCACCCCCTACCCCCATTAAAAGTGGAAACAACAACAACAGCCTACTCCTTCATTGCGTAAGACGTAAGACACAAGTCATAAGACATTATTCAAAACTATTCTAAATATTTCTTTTATGCATTTACATTCACAATGAAATCAAACATTGTGCTTTTGTAGAATAGAGGAAACAAACAGGATGGGTTTCTCAAGAGCCCATCAGAAAAATGTGTATAGGCTGTTACATTAAGTCTTGTAGTAAGGTGGTTGCACATAATAACACTAAGAATATTTTTATGTTGAATTTATGTAAATGACTTCAGTTAGGAGTTCGCAAATAGCTTCAATCAGAAGCTCTAGAAGCTTATAATTCATGAACACTTCTAAGGACTGAAAGAGACTCATGTGAAATCATACAGGAGTCAGTTGAGTTTGTGGCAAAACCTAAAGTTATAGGTATTATTCTTTTCCTGCATATGGTAATTTGTAGTCTTAGAGTAGAACTACATTTCAAAATGCAGTCATGTTTTACCATCGAGGATTTTTTTGAATACTGAGTAAAATCTTGTCTTCTGATTGGCCGTTGCGTTCAAGAAATCAACATAACTACACTGCTCAAATTTTTTAGAAACACATTGAAAATAGAAACCTTTGACACTCTCCAGACAGCAAACACAAATACGTGAATGTGCTCTTACTTGTTTTCGTCTTCTTTATGTTACCCTACTGAGTTCACAGTTTCCAGAGTTTACAGTGCACCTTATAGACGCACTAGTAATTTTCCCTGTATTATTTTCCCTCCTCTTGACGCTTCACACTCCAGTCCAACGAGTGGCGCTAAAACACATACGTTTGTTTGGCAAACGCCATTAAACCTCAGAGGAAGACCTTTAGTTTCACTGCCGTTTTGTCGTGATGCTGTTTTTATACATTTTTTTTTTTTTTTAATATATAAATGTAGTTTTTGTAAATAGAAAACTACAGCTTTTGAATCAGATCGATAAATACCTGTAATATTCTCATCTTCACAGTCGTGACTAAGTTCTTAAGAAAGCAGGAATATCTGGAGGAGAATCAGCTGAACTGAGATCTGCTGCTGTGAAGATGGTGTTTGTTAAAGAGGAGAGTGATGAGTACACGAGTGAACCAGAACTCTGGAGAATAAAACAAGAGGAACCAGAAACCTGGAGAATAAAACATGAGGGACAAGAAGGTGATTTTTTTTCTCTTCTCATTCATCTTTAATGACTGTTTGTGGTACATTAAGCCAACAAAGCTTTAGACACAGCGTGTCCACAGATCCATAATGTAAAATACTATATACTGTCACAACATGGAGGTAACCTTGTTTATTCTAATGCCTGATCTGTGATGTTGGATAAGTGTTCAGTGTTCAATTTCGGTATGATTGTCTTTCTCAAAGTCGCGTAATGTTTTGTGTGTGACAGTAAATAAAGCCAGTGACTAAACTTAACATTATTTCACCTAACAGCATGAATAAAATATATTTAAATTGTGATTTTACTGTCGGCACCAGCGCCCTTGCGCTATGAGCGTCCCGAGTTCGATTCCCAGCTGGAGGATCTTTCCGATCCCTCCCTTATCTCTCTCTCCCTCCCACTTTGCTTCCTGTCCTGTATGATCAGTCCTATCACAATAAAGACAAAAAGGCCAAAAGTAAATCATTAAAAAAATAATAATAACAAACCCTTTTTGCTGGAGCTGTCAGTCACACAGCACCAGTTTATCTGCTCACCTTTCATGTGATGGGAGTGTATCTAAATATAACGCTATAATTAACACTTTACATGATTAGTTAATATTGACAGCTGTAATGGTAAAACATATTAAAAGTATTTGAGATTGTTCCATGTGCAATACATTATGTATACATGCATCTCAGTAAACATAATAAAAATAAATGAAAATTAATACCTTTGATTCATACTGCAATACAGCATTTAGTCGTTTTCATGTGTCTGTGTGAACAGGGACAGTTTTGACACAATTTTTCATCTGTACAAAAATATTTTATTTCCCAAATGTCCCAATTGATTTTCATCTTTTTAATGATTTTATTTTAGGCCTGATAAAAGTAAAAGAAGAACGACAAGATCTGAATGAGGTGGAGGAGAAATATCAGTGTCAGAAAGATCATGATGTCAATGGAGAAAAACCAGTGAGTTGCAGCGTTCAAATAATAGATGTCAAAGGCCTTTCAGATGTTCTCAGTGTGGAAAAAATTTTACAAAGAAAAAACAACTTAAATATCATGTGATAACTCACACTTCAGAAAAGGCTTTCAGCTGCTCTCAGTGTGGGAAGTTGTTCACACGTAAAACAAGCCTTAAGAAGCACATGTTAATCCATGCTGGAATAAAGCCTTTCAGCTGCTCTCAGTGTGGAAAGTGTTTCACACAGCATGGACACCTTAAGGATCATTTGGTAACTCACATTTCAGAAAAGCCTTTTACCTGCTCTGAGTGTGGAAAGTCTTTCACACGTAAAGGATACTTTAGGACTCACATGTTAATTCATACTGGAATAAAGCCTTTCACCTGCTCTCAGTGTGGAAAGAGTTTCATATGTAAAGGAATCCTGAAGAATCACATGTTAATTCATACTGGGATCAAGTCTTTCAGCTGCTCTCAATGTGGAAAGAGTTTTACACAGAAAGTACACCTTACGGTTCATTTGCTAACTCACTCTTCAGAAAAGCCTTTCAGCTGCACTCAGTGTGGAAAATCTTTCACACGTAAAGGATATCTTGAAAGACACATGTTAAGTCATCCTGGGTAAAAGCATTTCAGCTGCTGTCTATATAAAAAAAAAAATCACCTGTAAACAAAGATTTAATCATCAAATAAGAATTCACACTAAAGAGATGCCTTACCAGACATTTGATACAAATTAAAAGCCTTGCGTCTGTCCTGTTTGTGGAAGGAGATTTCTAAGGGTTTTAAAAGCATAAAAAAAACTTGTGTGCTGTGTAGGGATAGATATTATTAAGCTTTTAAAGGTATTACTGCCTTTACTGATACTGCTGATCCATCTGGTGTTTTAAGTATTAAGTATCTCTCTGATGATAGATGTCATTTTGTGGCAATTTTTGTTCATTACATATGTTTACATACACATTACATATGTTTTTTCATGAAATAAATGTGTAAAAATAGACATCCAAAACATTATTTTATCGTAAGTTCTCCTTGAAGGATTGACAGTTCTCTTCATGCAATCCAGGTTTGTGTCCACTGTCAGATTTTCTTTTTCTCTGATTTTCTCATTTTGAGCAAAACTTCTGCCATTACATAGCCACGTTTGTTTCATTTTCAAAAAACCTTGTGTCAAAAATAATTCCCCCTTTATCTTAATGTTTACATTTTTGACTCTACTCACAAATAAATGTTTATCAATTTGAATGTGTGTATTCTTTTTTGTGTATTTAAGCATTCCAATGATTTTAAACGTTCAAAGAAATCAAGAAACATAATTCGGCATTCCAGCACTGGTTTCTGTCCACTGTCAGATTTTCTTGAGTTTCAGACAACACAGCCAGATCAAAACTCGCCATTAGGTAAACTCTTTACTTTTTGTCTTAAACGGCCAAATACACACAAAATTAAGTCAAAGTACCCATTTTGGTAAGTGTCCTTGTAAGCACAGTCTTAAAGTTAGAATAAAACGTTTCAAATGAATGTAAACTGGAATAAAACAGATGTGTGTGTCAGATTTGGTCATTTGGTCTGTTTGCTGTCTGTCTCATTAATGTTAATTAAAGAACAAAAGAAAAAAAAAAAAACATTTTTGGTCATCTTTAATAAGGTTTAATCTTTCATTTATATTAACGTACATATTTACATGCTACAACATTGTGTGCTTTTGAATAAATATTTAAAAAACAGCGCACCTTTATAGACGCACTAAGTAATTTTCCCCGTATTATTTTCCTCCTTTCGACGCTTCACACTCCAGTCCAGTGGGTGGCGCTAAAACACAAACGTTTGTTTGACAAACACCATTAAATCTCAGAGGAAGAAGATTGGTTTCACCGGTCTGTGTTGTTTTGTCGTGATGCTGTTTTAATACAAACTGTTAGAAATGTTGTTTCTGTAAATAGAAAGATACAGTTTTTGAATCAGGTCAATAAATACCTGTAATATTCTCATCCTCAAATTCACTCAAAACACAAAAAAACACTCAAGTTTTGAAGCGAGCAGGGATATCTGGAGGAGAATCAGCTGAACTGAGATCTGCTGCTGTGAAGATGGTGTTTGTTAAAGAGGAGAGTGAGGAGAACACGAGTGAACCAGAACCCTGGAGAATAAAACAGGAGGAACCAGAAACCTTAAGTATAAAACAAGAGGAACCAGAAACCTGGACAATAAAACACGAGGAACAAGGAGGTTGGTGTTTATTCTTATTTCGTCTTTAATGAGTTTGTGGTACATTAAACTAAAAAAGCTTTAGACACAGGTTTCCGATCCTTAATGTAAAAACAGGAACTTAGTTGTCATTAAAATGTGTTAAGTTCTTGTAAAAACATATGGAAGCCCATTTTTGCCACGTAAGAAAAAAAATATGCCTTAAAAATTCGGAATTATGACATACGGGATATGTCGAAATTGACTTGATGACTAAATGTGACATTCTAAAATGAATGAGCTTGTCTTAAAACCGTTTGAAGGACCAAGTTCAATACACACCTTATTAATAAAGCATATACCATTTACATATACCAGAGAATATGAATGCAACACACTGAAGAAACATGGCTTATGGAAGAAGTCAGTAAAATTAATGAAAATGAAAAATACCAAATCTGGTATACATTTGTGGTTACAAATATACAAGTTCAGCTGTAAATATTAATTTACTTAAGAAAATGACAGATCTAGGTGAACTAGGCCTAATCCTTTAAGTCAAATTCGATTTATAAGTCAGAAGTTTAACTGTTTATCTCATGATTATGACTTAAGTCATAATTTAGTCTTTCAAAATCATAATTTTTACTTATTTTCTCGTAATTATGGCGTAAGTATGCCATTATTTTTTTTTCTTATGTGGCGGAAATAGGCTTCCATAGAAACGCGACTGAACCGACACTGAGAAGATTTGATTATTGGACTTCATTTTCGCTTTCTGGAATCATGTTGAACTGAGTGTGAAACTGAATGTACAAATTAACTTTGTTGTACATTAGTTGAAAAAAAACTACATTTTAATTCTAGTCAAGTCGCTTATAGAATTGTGGTTATTTTGTGATCAGTGATTTCTGACGTGTAATTACTTAAGTTCTTTTAGATTTTCTTTTTCTTACAAAATCGTGTAATGTTTGCATGTGTCAGTAAATCAAGCTAGTGACCAAACTTAACATTGTTTCTCCTGTTCGTTTGTTGGAGTTCTTCCTCTTTTGCTTGCTTTCATTTGCTTTAAATAGCAACGACAAGCAATCATTTGTTTTTAGTTTGTTTGAGTTGTCCTTCTTTTCCTCACTTTCCTTTGCTTTTAAATAGCTTGTAAAAGAACCATGCATATTTTACTTTCACTTTCAAATTGGCGACAATTCTGCATCAATTGCTTGAATTCAAGCAACAACAAAATTAATCATATAATTTTTATTAACAGAATGAATAATTCTTAATTAACAGAATGAATAAAATACACCATGTTATATGCCTACTGTAAATAATGAAATAGCTTACACAAAGTTTAAATGCAAAACTGAAATCAGTAAATACTGTGGAAACAAGAAACTTAAAATGTTTATTAGAAAATCAAATAATAAAGCATGGAGGCGCGACATACACCTTGATGTAAAATAGAAGAAATGAATTACACAAAATTTTAAATGAAGTAAGAAATCAGCAAACACTGTGGAACCAAATAAATAAGAAAAAAATATTAAAAAAAAAAAAAACTACAAAATCCCAAAAACTGCAAATGTCAACAGGCTTTTCAAAGTCCAAAATATTGCCAAACAGGCGCTTTTGCTAAATGTAACAAGGCTAGGCTAGGCTTTATACAGTGTTTTAGTTGTTTTCATGGATCTGTGTGAATTGGGTCAGTTTTGACAATGGTTTCGTCTGTACACAAATATCTTATTCTTTTATTTTTCAAATGCTCCAATTGATTTTCCTGTTTTAATGATTTAATTTCAGGCCTGATGGAAGTGAAAGAAGAAAGAGAAGATCTGAATGAGGTGGAGGAGAAACATCAGGATCAGAAAGATCATGATGTGACTGGAGAAATACCAGTGAGTGATCAAATAACAGACTTCAAAAGGCCTTTTACCTGCTCTCAGTGTGGAAACACTTTCACATGTAAAACAAACCTTAAGAATCACATGTTAATTCATGCTGGAATAAAGCCTTTTACCTGCTCTCAGTGTGGAAAGAGTTTTACGATGAAAAGACAACTTAAGGATCATTTGCTAACTCACTCTTCAGAAAAACCTTTCAGCTGCTCTCAGTGTGGAAACACTTACACTTGTAAAACAAACCTTACGAGGCACATGTTAATTCATACTGGGATAAAACCCTTCAGCTGCTCTCAATGTGGGAAGGGTTTTACATATAAAGCTGACCTTAAGGATCATTTGGTAACTCACACTTCAGAAAAGCCTTTCATCTGCTCGGAGTGTGGAAAGTCTTTCACACGTAATGGATACCTTAAGACTCACATGTTAGTTCATGGTGGAATAAAGCCTTTTACCTGCTCTCAGTGTGGAAAGAGTTTCATATGTAAAGGAATCCTGAGGAATCACATGTTAATTCATACTGGGATAAAGTCTTTCATCTGCTCTCAGTGTGGAAAGAGTTTTACGCAGAAAGGACAACTTTACAATCATTTGGTAACTCACTCTTCAGAAAAGCCTTTTAGCTGCTCTCAGTGTGGAAAATCTTTCACACGTAAAGGATACTTTGAGAGACACATGCTACATCATGCTGGGTAAAGGCCTTTCAGCTGCTCTCAAAATAGAAAGAGATTCACCTATAGATGAAGGATTTAATCATCACATGAGAATTTACACTAAAGAGATGACTTGCCAGACAATTCATTCATGTCTGTCCTGTTTATGCAAGGAGATTTCTAACGGTTTTAAAAGCTTGAAAAAATGTTTGTGCTAAATATCTTTAACTTTTTAAAGGTATTACTACTCCTACTGATACTGCTGATCAATCAGGTATTTTATGATGGATTCTCTGATTTTATGATTATGATTCTCTGATGGATTTCATTTTGTGGCAATTTTGTCTTCACTATATATGTCTCTTCATGAAAGTAATGTGTAAAAAAGGCATGCAAATGTCAAATTTCTGTTTACATGCAACACAGTACTACACAAATAAATGTACTATATGAATTTAATTACGCATATTCTTTCTCTGTGTACTATAATATTGACTTTCCCAGTGAACTTTTACCTACGTTGGAAATAACAGCAAACACATCCATGTGGACCCCAAATGTCTGTACTGTTTGTGGAAGGAGATTTCTATGAGTGAAAAACTTACGTGCTGTGTAGGGATGGATATTGTTAGAGTTTTAAAGGTGTTGTTGCTCACTTCTTTCTGTTATTTAAAAATTAAAACAAAACAGACATTTTAAAGAATTTGAGACCAAATACATAATTGTGACCTTGGACCACAAAACTAGTCTTAAAGGTGAAGTCCACTTCCAGAACAAGGATTCACATATAATATACTCGCCCCCGTGTCATCCAAGATGTTCATGTCTTTCTTTCTTCAGTCGTAAAGAAATTATGTTTTCTGAGGAAAACATTTCAGCATTTTTCTCCATATAATGGACTGGTATGGTGCCCATTTGAACATTCAATATGCAGTTTAAATGCAGCATCAAACGATCCCAAATGCAGTTGTAAATGATCCCAGCTGAGGAAGAAGGGTCTTATCTAGCAAAACGATTGGTTATTTTCATAAAAAAAAAAAAAAAATGTAAATACTTTTTTAATCTCAAACACCTCATCTTGTCTTTCTCTCCCTGAACTCTGTGTATTGTGGCTCAAAACAGTTAGTGTATGTCAAAAAACTCCAATTGTATTTTCTCCCTCAACTTCAAAAATCATTTCAAAATCATCCTACATTGCTGCAGAAGTACTGACACAGTCTTTGCAAAGTGAACATGCAAAGATCAAACACCCTTAAGAAAAAAGGTAAAACAGCGATATAGGACGATTTTGAAGTTGAGGGATAACATGAGATGGGAGTTTTTTGACATACACTAACTGTCATGAACTGGAAAAAAACAGTTCAGGCAGAGTAAGACAAGATGAGCATTTAGCATTAAAAAGTATATAAATTGTATTCTTTTTATTAAAATAACCAATTGTTTCCTTCTTTCTCGGCTGGGATACAACCTCATTTGGGATAATTTGAAGCTGCATTTAAACTGCATTTTGGAAGTTCAAAATCACCATAGAACCATAGAAGTCCACTATATGGAAAAAAAAAAATGAAGAAAGAAACACATGAACATCTTGGATGACAAGGGGGTGAGTACATTATATGTGAATCATTGTTTTGTAAGTGGACTTTACCTTTAAGGGTACATTTTTTGAAATTGAGATTTATACATCATTTGAAAGCTGAATAAATACGCTTTCCACTAATGAGAGTGGTTTGTTGATAGGACAATATTTGGTCAAGGTATAGCGATTAGAAAATCTGGAATCTGAGGGTGCAAAAAAAATCGAAATATTGAGAAAATCACCTATAAAGTTGTCCAAATGAAGTTCAGTGCATATTACTAATCAAATATTACGTTTTGATACTTTTACGGTATGAAATACACAAAATATTTTCATGGAACATGATCTTTACTTAATGTCCTAATAATTTTTGGCATAAAAGAAAAACTTTGACCCATAAAATGTGTTGTTGGCTATTGCTGCAAATGTACCCGTGCTACTTATTTGCTTACATTTTGGATTTTTTCAGTCCCTTTGGCTACTGTATTAATTTGAATGTGCATATTCTTTTTTTGAGTTCTTTAATATAGACATTTCCCAATTAACTTTTACCTACCATTGATATCAGCCAGCAAGCACAACCATGTGGGGCCCAAATAGGTTGCACCTATGGTGGGGTCAGTTTTGTTCCATTAAAGAACACATCATCTGCTGAGAACCTGATAGATTTAGGCCCCATTCACATGGAGACAGAGCTTTCCCTGTCTGATCTTTTTTTTCCCCTCGTTCTTCCACAAACACGGCGTCTCAAGAAATATCTGCATACACATTAAACCATTGAAACCGACTCAAAACAATGTAGTATACATTCCAGTCCAGTGTGTAGCACTGTAATTCTTCCACAAAGATACAACTGAAATGGAAAATAAGACTTGGAGCATGCGCATAAACCTTGCACGCTGCATACAAACCCAACACAACAACAAGAAAAGCTAGTAAATTTAGTAAAACAAATAGTCTCAGTAATTTCTGCAGCAGGAACACAAGCATGTAGTCCACCATTGTTGTTGTTACATGTCTGATTAGGGTCGAGACATGGGTTGATGACATTGTTTTACAAAATATATGGAGTGGCAGTACACACAAAAACACAAAGGTGTCATTTTCAGATTTATCCACTCTGAGACCTGGTTTTTGAAAAAAATGGCGGTTTCACACTGCCAAAACACCAGATCCATCTAGAGGGAGACACGGGAGTGGATTTTCAAACTCACTCTAAAAATACATCCATGCCTGATAAGATGGTGGTAGCTGAGGAGAGATTCCCTTATATGATTGCAAAGCACCTTGGGTGTACAACAGTACACAACAAAACACTATATAAATGCCTCATTCATATTTCCAAAAGATATATTTTTGATTTTAGCAGATCTGCTCCTCCCACTCATCAATTGCATCATCAGTGAAGCCCCTCCCACAACAGTCACTTGATCAGTGAAGCTCCTCCCACAGTCATTCAGCAACAAATGCTGGAATATACCCATCAGTTTACAAGTGCAGACAACTTTCAAAGCATCAAGAAGAGCTGAAATCTGTGAAGACTGAGTTTATTAAAGAGGACAGAGAGAAGATGAGAGATCTAGAACATACTGAAGATACTGAAGTACAAACAGGTTGGTGTTTATTCATGATTTCTCATTCATTCATGATGCTGAAGATCATTCATGCTATAAAGATTCGAGCACTTCATCAGATTTAGGTGAAAAGAAATGGGACTTTTGTTGGTTTTTATCATTAAATGTACTTTTTAGAATGGCTGAGAGGACTGTACATGTAACTTAAGCAAAACCTGACTTATAGTTTCTAAAAATAAATAAATAAAGCTGTATTTCTCATAAATTAAGATGCTGCAGTCATCAAAGTTTAACTAAAGCCATGTTTCATTGTAGTTTATATACGTTTTACAGGATCAGTGTTTAGAGACAAAAACAAACACCTGGGTGACACCTTAGATAAAGCATGCAAATGAAGTATTCAGGTATCGTAAACTGCCCCAGACTCTATTTTCAGAAGTCCTATTCAAAGAATGGGTTGAGGCTCCACGACCCATTAAAGACAATAGGAGAGAGTCACTGTAGTCTGGCTCATTTGACTTACAGGACGACAGCACAGTGTTTAAAAACAACAAAATACACTAGGGCTGGTTAAAAAAAAAAAAAAAAAAATAATTTCTTAAATTTAATAGATTGTCATTTTAATGAACCAATATCGATTCTTAAATCACAATGGATCTTTTGGTCTATGCTGTTTTCAGTTGATGAATAAACAGTACATACTGTAATGTGTCTTCCTTCCAAGAAATAGCAATAGGCTATGCTTTGTGTTACCTGTGATATAAAACAAAGTCTCAGATTTCTGTCCATTTCATTAAGAAATTCAAGCATTAAATACTGTTTTGGCGCTCTTTAATGTGGCGTGATAGATCGTTGTATCTTCTGTGTACTCGCCTGTGTTATCAAACAAACATTCGTGACAGTTACTTTTTTGTTCTGGATCCAGTTCTCTGCTGCTACATTAGAGCACAGCTGGACAGGAGTGGGAATTACAGCTGCAATTTTACAATAGATCACCCTCAGTGTAATCCGTCAAAATGACGGGCGGCCTTCAGATATTTCCACCACTGATAAAAATAATTCTGTCAATGACAGAAAATTCTCGGTTAACGCGAACTCTGGTCAGGACATAGTATCAGAACATTAAAGAATCTTAAACTGTAAGATCTTAAACAGGTTCTTACATTTGTAATAAGACAGAACGAAAAGTCTAGTGTGACTTTATTATGAGAAAGGTTTTAGAAAAATATATTCACAATCTAAAAAGTTGGTGTGAAAACTATGGCACATTTTAATGTTATTATTACCGTAATAATAATGTCAATCTCATTCATAGAACATTTCAGGGAAGTACATTTAAGTTGTAAAAATGCATCAAAATGATCATAGAAGTTGCCTGTTTCATCACTGTTATTTCGTTGCACTTCATATTTCTCTATTTGAATTATTTTGATGTACTGAAAATGGAATTCTATGTTTTTCTTTAATTTCAGAGCTGATGGAAGAGAACGAGCAAAGTGAAGAACTGAGTGAAATAGAGAAGAAACTTCATGACAAACCTGGAGAAAAACATTTGGGTCACGCAAAGACTAAAAAGACACTTTTAAAGAAAACAAAAGCCAAGAAATCTTTCACCTGCACTCAGTGTGGAAAGAGTTTCCTATACAAAAGCCATCTTGAGATTCACATGAGAATTCATACTGGAGAAAGACCGTTCTCATGTGATAAGTGCGAGAAGAGTTACATGCTGTCATCACGCCTTAAGAGACACATGAGAATCCACACAGGAGAGAAGCCATATGCATGTGATCATTGCGGGAAGAGTTTCTCCGAAAAACGAGGCCTTGAGATTCACATTAGAATTCATACTGGGGAGAAACCGTTCACGTGTGATCAGTGCGGCAAGGGTTTTAGAGGAAAACTAAGTCTTGAGATTCACATGAAAGTCCATACAGGAGAGAAGCCGTTCATGTGCATTCTGTGTGGGAAGGGTTTCAAACAAAAAGTGCATCTTCGCCAACACATGAGGATCCACACTGGAGAGAAGCCACACGTATGTGATCAATGTGGGAAGAGTTTCACCAAATCATCACATCTTAAAGGACACATGAGGATCCACACTGGAGAAAAGCCACATGTTTGTGATGAATGTGGGAAGAGTTTCACCAAAGCATCACATCTTAAAGGACACATAAGGAGCCACATTGGAGAGAAGCCATTCACATGTGATCAGTGTGAAAAAACTTTTTTTATAGAATCAGCTCTGAAGACACACTTGCAAGTTCATATGAAGAAGTCACATTCATGTTATGAATGTGAAAAGAGTTTTTCACGTCCACAACAATTACGAGAACATCAGAAAATACATGCTGGTGTGAGAGACTACATGTGCTTTGAGTGTGAAAAGACTTTTATTTCAGCAAGCCATTTGAAGCGTCACCAGGTTATTCACACTGGAGAAAAACCTTACAAGTGTTCACACTGTGACAAGAAATTCAGTCTGTCAGCATGTCTGAAAAGACACGAGAGGATCCACACTGGAGAGAAACCACACAAGTGTGATCAGTGCGAAAAAGCTTTGTTTTGAAAAGCGCTCTTAAGATACACACGAGGACCTCAGAAATCATATTACTGCTATCCATGCAGGGAGAGTTTCTCTCAGTTATTTTCTTTATACATTCATATGAAAAACAATCATGATCTAAAATCACGGTAAGTAGTTCATCTTCATGTGCTGAGCTGTGAAGTCTCTTCTGTGTTAGTTTTCTAACAGCCATGATGAGTGACAGGACATTTTATTGGTTGATCTTGTGTCATGTCTGTTGGAAATAAAACTCATTACTTTTTGGCAGAACTACTCAAAATCATCCGGAAGGAGAGGATGGAGAGAACACAACTAATCCAGCATCCTGCAGAAAGAAACATCATGAAAATAAAGAACAAAGAGGTTTGGTGTTTATTCTGTATCCTTCATTCATCAAGCTCAAGAAGAATAAAAACATGACAAAGCACAAAAAAAAAGTCAATAGTTTTTTTTTTCTTCTAGAACTTTTCTGATTTTGACATTTATATCATAATTGTGCACAGCAGTGTTCGACCAGATTTGATGGAAATAAATGACTCATGAACTCAACAGTGATCTTTGACAGTTTGTCTCTCATTTGAAATCTTACATGATTTAATGTTTCTTTTAGGCCTGATGGATGTGAACAAGAAAACAAAACAAAAACCCAAAAATCTGTTGCCTGCCCTCAATGTAAAAAAAGACTGACATGTAAATCAACCCTTAAGAATCACATGAGGATCCACACTGGAGAGAAACAAACCTGTGATCAATGCGGAAAGTGTTTCACAGGAAACTTTAAGAGACACATGAGGATTCACACTGGAGAAAGACCACACACCTGTGATCAGTGTGGGAATAGTTTCCCAAGCAAACGAAACCTCCAGGTTCATATGAGGATCCACACCGGAGAGCGGCCTTACACCTGTGATCAATGCGGGAAGAGTTTCACTCAGGCATCTAGTCTGAAAACACATCTGTCCACTCATTCTGAAGAAAGACCATTTAACTGCGATCAGTGTGGTAAAAATTTCCATTGGGCTTCAGTCCTGAAGAAACACCTGACGTTTCACACAAAGCAGAAGACTCATTTGTAATATAAGGAAGTTGTATGGTACAAGAGCAACAGAAAGAATAAAAAAACAAAAAACACTGCAATGAAATTCAGTCTGTCAGATACCCTGGAAACACATGGATTGATTAACTCAGGAAAACAAACAGAGCCAGAGTTCCATTAATTATCTAGTAACTAGATCATCTTCAGATCCAGCAGTGCATCAGCAAACATGGCACGATAAAACCATCTGTACAGGTTAAATCTGTGCTAATCAATGCAATGCCTGAAACAACAAAAGAAACATCATCCAAATTTGTCAAAACCTGTCTCTCATTAGTTTTTTACCTTTTTGGTACATTTTTATTTTATGCTGATACTCCTTGCATCAGGAATAATTTCATAATTTTATATCTGAAAGACATTTATTTTGGGGTTTTGCATGTTTTGATTTTCTTCATAGATAAGTAAATTATATTTTCACACAAGACTTATGTGTCTGTCTGCATTATTAACAGTTTCACACTTAATATCAGGTATCACACATACGTTTCTAGTTTGATGTTCCATTCACACCGTGAGTCTTCATTAAGTCAGAACAATTACTATGAACTTTAATCAACACAGTTTTTACAGAATTAACTGAAATGTTACTTTTGTATGATTGATAATTTTATAGATGTTTTGTCGTTGTGAACATTTTTGGTGTGTTTTTATTTATTTATTTTTTTATTATGAACAATATGTCAACCAATGGGAAAACAGTTACAATATAAAATGACAAAATAATAATAAATTAAATAAATTTAATAAATAAAAATTACAATAACAAAACAAATAAAATATTAGACAGGGGTATAAAAGTAAACAAATCACATTGCATTCAAAGTAAAAGATTAAACAGCTTTTAAAGCCTTCTTATTACACAAGTTAGAAAAAGTCTCAAAGAAATGTTGTATTTCGACAAGCAAAACATGAAACAGTGGCTTCTGACAAGAAAATTTACATTCATGTATATAAAATTTTGTCATTCACGCCAAGCAGTACGAAAGTACGTTTTCGTACTGCTTGGCATGAATGTACCTGATCATATAGAAAAGTGTTAAAATCGTCAAGATCTGATTACTTTTTGACTCTTTTAGAAGATAACAAACATAACCCTAGGTATTTATTCAATACTGTGGCTAAGTTAACAAAAAATAAAGAACCAACAGGCACTGACTATGCCCATCAGCATAGCAGTAATGACTTTATGAACAACTTTACTTCCAAGATCGATACTATTAGAGACAAAATTGTCACCATGCAGCCGTCAATTACAGTATCACATCAGATAGTATCCTATAGATCTCCTGGAGAACAATTCAACTCATTCTCTACTATAGGTCAGGATGAATTGTATAAACTTGTTAAATCATCTAAACCAAAAACTTGTATGCTAGACCCTATTCCATCTAGGCTACTAAAAGACTTGCTTCCAGATCTCATAGATCCTCTGCTAAATATTATTAATTCATCACTGTCATTAGGATATGTCCCCAAAACCTTTAAACTGGCTGCTATTAAGCCTCTCATTAAAAAAACACAACTTGACCCCAACAAATTAATTAATTACAGACCTATCTTGCATCTCCCATTTCTGTCAAAGATTTTAGAAAAGGTTGTATCCCCACAATTATCTTCCTTCCTACAGAAAAATGATATCTGTGAGGATTTCCAGTCAGGACCGTACCATAGTACTGAGACTGCTCTTATTAAAGTTACAAATTATCTGCTCTTATCATCCGATCATGGTTGTATCTCTCTGTTAGTGCTACTGGATCTTAGTGCTGCGTTCGATACTGTTTACCACAACATTCTCTTGAACAGACTTGAAAATTATGTTGGCATTAGTGGAAGTTCACCGCCATCATCTGACTGCCATCAATTCATGGCAGTAAATGATGAGGTATCATATCGGTTACAAGTGCAGTATGGAGTACCATAAGGCTCAGTACTAGGGCCATTACTTTTTACACTTTACATGTTACCCTTGGGTGATATCATCAGGAAATATGGTGTTAGCTTTCACTGTTATGCTGATGATACTCAGCTCTATATTTCTTCGTGGCCCGGCAAAACATACCAATTTGAAAAACGGATTGTGTAGTTGAGTTAAAAAATTGGATGACAAGTAATTTCTTACTGCTAAATTATTGGACCTAAAACCTCAGCGTGTAATAACCTAAAACACTGTCTAATACTTGATGGCTGCTCTGTCAATTCTTCATCTTCAGTTAGGAACCTAGGTGTGCTATTTGATGGCAATCTTTCCTTTGAAAAGCACATCTCTAGTATTTGCATCTCAAAATATATATCTAAATTACGACCTATGCTCTCAATGTCAAATGCTGAAACATTAATTCATGCGTTTATGACCTCAATATTAGATTATTGTAATGCTTTATTGGGTGGTTGTTCTGCTCGCTTAACAAACAAACTCCAGCTGGTCCAAAATGCAGCAGCTAGAGTTCTTACTAGAACCAAAAAGTATGATCATATTAGCCCGGTTCTGTCTACACTGCACTGGCTCCCTATTGAACATCGTATAGATTTTAAAATCTTGCTAATTACTTATAAAGCCCTGAATGGTTTAGCTCCTCAGTACCTGAGCAATCTCTTATCGCATTATAGTCCCTCACGTCCGCTGTGTTCTCAAGACTCTGGCAATTTGATAATATCTGGAATATCCAAATCAACCACGGGCGGCAGATCTTTTTTCTTATCTAGCGCCCAAACTCTGGAACAATCTACCCAACTCTGTTTGGGACGCAGACACACTCTGTCAGTTTAAATCTAGATTAAAGACCCATCTCTTTAACCTGGCTTACACATAACACATAAACACATTTCTATAATTCAAATCTGTTAAAGGATTGTTAGTCTGCATTAATTAGGTCAACCGGAACCGGGAACACTTCCCATAACACCCGATGTACTCGTGCATCGTCAGAAGAATGGCATCTACGCTAATATTAGTCTGTTTCTTTCTTATTCTAAGGTCACCTTAACCACCAGATCCAGTCCGTACCCAGCCCAGATGGTGGATCAGCACCTAGAGACGACCTCTACAGCACTGAATGTCAGCAGAGACCACATCGACTAGATGAGCCCCAGAGACGGATCCCCAGTGAAGACCTCGTCACTTAGACGGCTGTCGGCACAAGACCACAGGAACCTGGTGAGTCCTCCGCATCTGGCCAGAGGAGAACTGCCCCCCCGACTGAGCCTGGTTTCTCCCAAGTTTTTTTTTTTTCAATTTGACACCGATGGAGTTTTGGTTCCTTGCCGCTGTTGTCTCTGGCTTGCTCAGTTGGGGACACTTTCTCTTCACGATATTGTATTTTATTTTATTGTATTTGATTAACTACCTTTACCTGAAAATTGGGTGTTTATTGTTGCCCTTGGCATTGTTGATGTACTATTACCTATTTAATACTGTACAGCTGCTTTGTCACAATTCTGTATTGTTAAAGGTGGTATATAAATAAAGGTGACGACAAAATAAGGAGATTAAGTACATACAGTTTGTCTTCCTGTAAATGCACTTTTTTGAATTAACAAAACCAAACAAGACTTTTTCCCAAAGTAAAGACAAATCTTTATCAGTATTCTCAATAACAAATAAAGAGAGGTTTTTCCATAACAGTTTATGGTAATGGCAGTGCCAAAATGAATGCACTATAGTCTCTGGGTGCTGTTTGCAAAAGGAACAGTTTGTATCAATATCTTTTTTATATTTCTTTAAGAAAGTGTTGACAGGATATATACGATGGATAATTTGAAAATAAACTTATTATTAGTTATCTATTTGTATCTATTTGGAATCAACCAATTGGCGCGTTTTTAATCCTCTAGCATTTGCGGCCAATATGATTGCGTGATTGTGTTGATATTTGGAGAGAGAACTTTTCTAAGTCAAAAGTCAAAGGTCATTCATGTTACATGATTTTACTCATTTTTACGTAGAAAGGGCGATGGCGCACTGCATTTAAAATAAATTAACATTCATGTTTTGTTAACCCTGATAACCTAAAAAACTCTTTTAAAAGTAAAAACAAAAACATGACATTTCAGTTATAGCTGATAGATGGCTGCAGAATTGCTCATTTGGTATTTCCACATAGGTATACATCTTTTCATGTCTTTCATTTAGATTTATGTTTTGACATAATAACATTTTTATAACAATAAAAGTTATAAGTTTGTATTAAAGTGTCTTTCAAAATTGAACATGGTGTTATATGTGTGTTTTGCATTTGTTCTCCAACGAGTTTTTGTTGTCATTCATTTATGTCAGCTTATGACAGTCCAATTTTTCATTTCTAATGAGTCATTTTGTGGGTTTGGGATTGGGGCTTGTGTGTGTTTCTGTTTTCCTACCAAAATATATGTAGTTTCTAATTAAATTAGCCTAAACTACAAAGTTTTGCTTCCTGTCACATACAAACTCTCAAGTGCCCATGACTGCAACTCTGGATATTGGGATGGGCAGAATTTGGTCAAATTTGTTGATGTTAAACTGTAGCGGTTTGGTATATCAACAAGAAAACTGATTTTTATGTTGATGTTTTCCAAGTGTCCAGCAGGTGGTGTCAAATTTTCTTTCCAGAGAAATACTGTGGGGATTGGCTTATTAATAACTTTCATATCAATTTTTATTGTCATTTGGTGTGTAGTACTGTATAGTACTGTCAGGGTTTACTAAAGACACACAGTGAAGAATTAGTGCTGAAAAGGTGTAGACACAGTTATTTATGAGCCTTACCTAAATGAGTATGCATTTGTGAGAGTTTCCCTATCGGACGTAAAATTTATGGCAGGAGAGTGTTAAAATAAATCACACAACACAATTTACTGTTTGTGCTTGTCAAATTACTGGTGAAAAACTTTGTCTTAAAGCAGGCGGTAATTTGCGCTGCTCTTGGTAGATTGCGCTGGTCATTATGGAAATCCGGCTGCATCTGTGTTCTTTAATGTGTGACAACTAGCCCCGCTCTGTCCTAATGTGCTCACATACTGTAGATTTATTTCCTTAGAAAGATATTTAATTGAAATTTCATTCAAATTAATTTTGTTGTAAGTTGTTTTTTAGGGACAGTCATGGCCTAATGGTTGGAGAGTTGGACTTGTGACCCACAGGTCATGGGTTTGAATCTCAGGTCTGGCAAGGATTGTCAGTGGGGGGAGTGAATGAACAGTGCTGTCTTCCACTCTCAATACCATGACTGAAGTGAGACCTTTGAGACCCCCCCCAACTGCTGAGTGTGTTCATGGTGTGTGTGCACTTGTATGGGATAAATGCAGATCACAAATGCTGAGTATGGGACAACACATTTGGCTACACATCATGTCACTTTCACTTTCATAATTAAACCTAGATTAAATTTTAGTTTTTTAAAATCCAGTAAAAATGCTGAATTTATGCCACTGTTAACTGAAGAGAGTTTAATGACACACAGCAGCTCACTTACAGAAAAAAGAGGAGATGTCATTTCACACCCGTCAGTCTAATCTGACGGGTGTGAAATGAACGCTCTTGTGTGTAAATAAATGCTCTTGTGTGTAGGATTGGGTTTGTTTGGAGTGATTTTAATTCAACATTCATGACAAAATAGCAAATGCAAATCCATGTTTCACTGTCTGGATTCCCGTTTCTGTGAAGTGCAGTGATCCATTTGTTTTTCTGTAGCTGTTGGTAATCTATGAAAAGATAGATCTAGTTTCTTGTGTATTTGTGCAGTCAGTCACACAACAGCTCTTTCCTCTTTTAAACATGTTTCTAGTGATTTCACAGCATTCAAGCTGAACTCTAATGCTGTCACTCAGTATTTCTGTCACTCAGTGAGTGAAACCGCAGTGACTCCGCCCACTGTGACATCATGTGCTTCTGTTCACACTCGACTGACAAACATTCACAAACATTCAGCAGCACTTTGATCTGCTTTAGACTCAATCTGTCGATCTATATCTATCTACCTGTCTATCTGTCTGAAATTCTGCCATTGTTAACAGAAAAGATGGAGTTTAATGTCATTCAGCAGCTCACTTAAATAAAAGACGGAAGCATATATTTTATTTGATTAACATAAAAGTTTATGTCTAAAAAATTCTAGGCTACGAAGGCCTAACATAAAACATGGAGCACAGAAGGTAATCGGAGAAATATCTCAGTCATTTTTTTTTTAAACATACAGGTGCATTTTTGCCCCCGTCTCTTTAATTGTAGGGTCATATAACTGTATTCTATAGGCTCCATCACACAGTGAGTTTTTCTCCTGCATCATGTTCATCACCAATCAACTGTATGAATATATAAGATGACCTATACAGGTTAAATGTGTTAATCATTAAATGACTAACTTATTAAGTGAATTAATAATTTGACATCCCTAGTTAAAACATGCAACCAACTAACAGATGAATCTTTGTTTAATTAAAGGTCTAATGGAATTAAAATAAAATGTAATACAATCCAAGTGAATGTTAGTAATTAGATTATTTGGTTAAATCAGTTAAAACTAGGTTTAATTTATGTTTCTTAAACAGGCTGAAGTAATGCCATCAAGATGAAGTATAATTTCACACCTATCAGTTTATTCTGGGTTCAGAGATGATCTCTGTTCTACTGTGGTTAAACTCAACAGTGAGATCACTGCTCTGAAACACGACAACTGTTATAATTAATTTGCTATTTTAGTTGCAAACGTATAGAATGACAAATTAATCATTTCAGCATTATAAGAAAGTCTTGACTCTGAAATAGATGCAAAAGATCACTGTAAAGCTTCATAAAGACAGAGTTTGTTTGACAAAATGGGGATTCCACTATCGTAAACATTTGCAGAAATACAACAAACTAACTTTTGAAAACAGCAATCATGAGTGTCGTGGTTCAGGTGAGATTCAGAGCAAATATCAGCAGTAACAGTGTGAAGATCAGTCAGAATATGATGCTGATTCAACACTCGTCCATCATGCAGTGATATAGTGTCAGTCAAATAAACACTCAGCCAATCAGATCAGAGGAAGTGAACAAGCACAGGAAGAGCTGATAGTATTTAAAGAAAGTCTTCCTATAATGAAGAGGAAGACTGACAGAAAGAAAAAATGGCTGATAAGTGTCATTTGTGTCTGCTGGGACTGATCATTCTCTCTTCACTTCTCACAGGTAAACAAATCTTAGATTAAAAAAAAGACATATATATATATATATATATATATATATATATATATATATATATGTCTTTTTTTTCATTGAAATGTTCTTGTGTTTCAAGTACCAGTGGAGTGGATGAGACTCATCGGTTCATCAGTTCTGGTGAAAATGTCCGTTTGCCCTGTAATAATCATCTTCATGACTGCAAATCAACTACATGGATGTATAATAACAGACATTCAGCAACAGTTGAACTGATTAATTTAGGGATAAAGAAGAAAGACATAGAGAGACATGAGAGACTGAGTCTGGGGTCTGACTGCTCTCTGAACATCAAGAACATCATAAAAGAAGATTATGGACTTTACAGCTGCCAACAATATGTAAATGATGCACCAGTAAATTGAATGCACCAGTCCGAGTGTGACGACGTGGGACACCGACCAGATTCGTGACAACCAAGGTACCTGAAACTGTCAACAATTTTTACTGACTTGCCATTGATGGATATAGGACAGTGAATTTATGCCGTGTGTCAAAAATGAATTCCTTTGTTTTAGTAACATTAAGAAAATGATTGTTTGTACACCATTGGAAAAAAAAAAAAAAAAAAAAAGCAATGTATTGATGATATGCTGTGACTGAGTCCTTACAACTAAGGAGGGCAAGTATGGCTGTTTTATCCGAATATTTGTAACATCTTGTAATCTGGAAGGGTGTGAGATAGTCATTGGTATACAGTGAATAAAGAAAAGGATGAAGGATGCAGCCTTGAGGAGCTCCATTGTTAACAATGGTAGTTGTGGATGTAATGCTACCCATCCTTACTGCCTGTCTTCTGTCACTTAATAAACTGTGAATTCAGTGGATGAGGAGAGGTAGCACGCAAAAATAGTGAAGTTTAGTAATTATTAAATGGCACTGAATAGTATTGAAAGCAGAACTAAACTTTATGAAAAGAATCCTGGCATGGTTAACAGGGGTGTCCAGATGCTGGAAAAGAGTATGGAGAAGGCATGCAACAGCATCCTCTGTTCCTCTTTTAGTCTTGTAGTGAAACTGGTAAGGATCCACCCATGGGGTGACAGCTGGAAGAATAATGTTCAGTACTAGATTCTTAAGGGATTTTGCTATTATTGAAGTCCGCACTACTGGCCTGTTGTTATTTAGTTCAGCAGTATGGGGCCTCTTGGGAATAGGGATGACAGTAGCTGTTTTCCAGAGCTGCTGTCAGCAGTGACTCTTTGAAGAGTAAATAAAGAACAGGAGAAAGCTCCAGGGCACAGTTCTTAAGCAGCCTTCGAGTAATCCCATCCAGTCCAGGGGCCTTACCAGTTTTACACCTTCTGAGCTGCTGGTAAACGTCTTCCACTGTGAAGGGGAGGAAGTGTGACTGCTCAGGTGTGGGAAAGCTCCTGAGCAGTCCTTCACACTCACTGGTGTAGTCCAGGTTGTCAAATCTGGCATTAAATGTATTCAAATCTTCGGTAAATGAAAATAATTAAATATAGGTGTATATATATGTATCCTTATATGTGAATTTTGCCATTTTAATTTCATTTTTCACTGACTGGTTGATGTCCCTCAGTGCAGACCAGTCTTTAGGATGAAAGGCTTGTTTCTCCTTGATTTTAAGTTTTATTTGATAAGTCATCCATCTTCTTCTTTTCGTGGTCACCACAGCGTATCATGTGTCTCCATTTTGCTCTGTCTTCTACATCTTCCTCTGTAACACCAACCACCCGCATGTCTTCCATCACCACATCCATGAACCTCCTCTTTGGTCTCCCTCTTCTCCTCCTGCCCGGTGGCTCCATCCTCAACACTCCCAACATTACCTGAATCCCTTCTCTGCACATGCCCAAACCATCTTAGGTTTGCCTCTCTCACTTTGTCTACAAACTGTCCTATGCTGTCTCTCTAATATGCTCATTTCTGATCTTGTCCATCATCTTTACTCCCAGAGAGAATCATAGCATCTTTAACTCTGCTATCTCCAGCTCCTTCTCCTGTCTTTTTGTCAGTGCCACCACCTACAAGTCATACAACATAGCTGGTCTCACTATCTTTCCCTTTCATTCTTGCAGGTACCTTTCTATTAAAAATCACTCCTGACACTCTCCTCCACCCTGCCTGTACTGTCTTCGTTACTTTTCTATCATACTCTCCATTATTTTGGACAACTGATCTCAAGTATTTAAACTTATCCACCTTCACCACTTCTGTACCTAGTAACTGCACCGTTCTGCTGCCCTTTCTCCCATTTATGTACATGTACTCTTGTCTTGCTCCACCTGACTTTCATTCTCTGTCTCTGCAGTGTGAACCAAACCTCCAAACTCATCTCCACCTGTTCCCTACTCTCAGTACAAATCACAATCTCATCTGTGAACATCATAGTCCAATGAGGTTCTTACCTCATCTCATCCGTTAACCTGTCCATCACCATTACAAACAACAAAGGGCTAAGATCCTTAATGCAATCACACTTTCACCTTGAACCAACCTGTCCTTCCTACTGCACACTTCAGTGCTGTCACACTGTCCTCATACATATCCTGCACCAACCTCACATACTTCTCTGCCACACCCGACTTCCTCATACAGTACTCTTTCCTGGCATGAACCCATACTGCTGCTCACAGATCATCACCTGTCCTCTCAGTCGGGCTTCCACTACCCTTTCCCATAACTTCATTGTGTGGCTAATCAACCTTATGCCCCTGTAGTTACTGCAGCACTGCACATCTCCTTTGGTCTTATAGATTGGTACCAGTATGCTTATTCTCCACTCTTTAGGCATGCTCTCACTTTCCAAGATTTCATTGAACAACCTGGTTAAAAACTTCACTGCCATCTCTCCTAAGCATCTCCATGCTTCCACTGGTATCTCATCTGGACCACCTTTCCACTTTTCATTCTTTTCATAGCTGCCCTCACTTCATCCTCACTAATTCTCTGGACTTCCTGATTCACTATTTCCACATCACCCAGCCTTCTCTTTCTTTCATTTTCTACATTCATCAGTTCCTCAAAATACTCACAGCTGACGTTAAGATCCTTGGATCACGTGTCAATTACTGTGTAGTTATGAGTACATCACATAAGAAAGATTGGTGGGATCTCTAACTTGTAGAACCTCTTCTGTATTATCCACAAGGAAGACACAAGTTGTAATAAAATAAATTTTATTAACAAAAGATAGACAAGAGTAATCAACAACTACTAAATGAATACCATGAATGAAAAAGGAATAAAGTGCAAAAGATGCATAAAAAGCAAGTGATAATGTTGGGAGTTGCTATATCAGAGCTATGTTTTCTGGAAAGATAAACTGTTGCTACTCTGAAACAAATAAGGTGAATAACCTTACTAGGCATCAAACAAATATGTGTAAGATTTGTTATCAACTGCAATCAGCTATATAATATCTAATGTAAATTAAAAAATCATATACTGATAATATACAACAATGCCAAGGTCTCTGGAAGAGGTTTGGAAGTGATATTTACGTTCTCTGTGGTTGATGAGCAGCCCGGTGGCGGCGACTTCTTCCACTGGTTGCGCTGGTGGCAGTACAGTGGGGAAAGGAGCAGGAATCCATTTCGACAGCCTTGAAGATGAAGCGCTGTAGGATGCTGATCTCCTGGAGAACCAAGGGTCCTAAGATCTGGAACATGCAGATGTGGCCCTGGAGTAGGTGCTGAAGGTCATTAGCTTGGAACATGCAAGCAAAAGTACCTGAAGTGAAGGTTTGCTTGCCGGAGCTTAACCTTGTTGCAAATGTCTATGTGTCTTCTGCCTCTCTGGGCTAGAGACTCAAAACTTGGTCAATCTGCTTTGTCTCTCTAGGATGGAGAATCAGGATGCTGCATCTGTTGTTATCTCGCTGGACAAAGACTCTGAACGTAGATGATCTTTTTCTTTGCAGAACATGGTCATTTCTGTTGCTGCCTCAAAAGCTGGAGACTTGGACTTGGTATCTGTTGTTGTCTCACCTTTGCAGGCCGGAGGCCATTGATCTGCTATCGTCTCACCGGATGGGAGACTCAGAACAAAGGTGATCTGTTTCTGTCTCATCCCTTACAGAACCGAGACTCAGAACAAGGAGTGTCTTTTGGAAGGGTACCTTTATCCCTTTCCGATGAGGAGGAGATTGCAATTTGGCGCTTCTCCATTTCCATGCTGTGATTGGCTGGTTCCATCAGAGTGGGAGGGACACGTGGTTGCCCACCCTTCTTTCCTCCTGTGGAATTTATTTGCATTGTCTGAACACAGGGTTAGAAAAGTGTCACTAAAGTTTTACCGGTCCATTTCTCACTTCTCAAACCATAACCAGAATGCATTTGGCAATGTTACAAACACATTAAGTCCAAACATGATAGAAAAAGATTGAACTGTCATGCATGCATTCATTTGTCCATTAACAGCTAAATTTGTGTAAGATGTTGCACTACACATAGCTGTCACCAAGAATACTTATTTATCTAAATAAGTATAAGATGTGTGTGTTGTAGTGTGCATCAGTTTTAAGGTTTGAAAACAGTTATGAATGGATTTGGATGGATCTCCATGATCTCTCTTAGTTTCACCCACTGCTGCTGCATCTGGAGGTCCTGAGGAATTTTTATGGTCGGTCACAGGCCAAACCATTAGGAATCAGTCTCAAGGTGGGTGAAGGGCACAAACTGCATTTTGACCAATAGGAAGTTCTGTCCTTCCCGGGCTTTGTGCCAAAGGTGGTCTTCTTGCGCTCTAAGAGATGTCTGGCTGTTGTCCTGGCATCTTTATCTGATGGCGTTAAACGGTTTGCTTATGTTAGTCCACTAAGATCCAATCAAAATGTAGGAAACCTCTGTCCACTATGTGGTCAGGGAGGGGCCCCCTTGCCATAAACTGGGCCCTGGAATGTGCTGTCCACTACAATGTGTAGCCGGAGATTGCGTGCACTGCATATTCACATGAGGTACTCGTGCTGCTTGCGATGGTTTTTAATTGTGCTTGAGCCAACTCATAAGATCTAGCAACATCTATCACTTTTTTGAGCGTTAATTCAGAGCTCACATTCAAAAGCTCACACTTTCGCCAAATGCATCCTGAACACAGTGCAATCTCAGATCATCTCGTCACTATTTGCATAGTTACAGTCTTTGATAAGTAGATACAGATCTGTCCCAAACTGCTCAAAGGGCTCGCACTCTCCCTGCTCCTTTTCATGGAATTTATAATGTGGAAATATCACATTCGCTTTGGGCTCAACATATTGTGTGAAGCGGTCATAATATGTGACCCTGGATCACAAAACCAGTCATAAGAGTCAAGAGATTTCTACGTCATCTGAAAGCTGAATAAATAAGCTTTCCATTGATGTATTTGTTAGGATAGGGTAATATTTGGCTGAGATACAACTATTTGAAACCCTGGAAACTGAGGGTGCAAAAAAATCTAAATATTGAGAAAACTGCCTTTAAAGTTGTCCAAATAAAGTTCTTAACAATGTATATTACTAATCAAAAATTAGTAATATACATTTGCAGTAGGAATTTTACAAAATATCTTCATGGAACATGATCTTTACTTCATTTCCTAATGATTTTTGGCATAAAAGAATAATTTCGACCCATACAATGTATTTTTGGCTATTGCTACAAATATACACCAGTGACTTAAGACTGGTTTTGTGGTCCAGGGTCATATATGTCTGCAGACAGTGACCATGTATTAAAAATGTCTCTGCCCTTTTCTCCAACCTGTAGGAGAAGATAATGGTCATGCTTTTATGGTGACTTCGGATGCATGCATAGTCAGGTTAAACATGAAGCATTTATTAAACACTGTTCAGCAATATGAGTTATAACTAACTCCTCAGCACGAGATACACAACCAAACTTCTGACCAATTTGCGAATCCTATAATGATAGGTAGTATAGCCAATAGGAACAGAGATAAGTAGTATAGCCAATATGAACAGAGACTGCTTCTGACATGTGAATAGTTGAGCTAAACGTAAGAATACTACACTCCTCCTATTCACCTCAACATTTTGGGGAAGCGGTGCCTCCCCTGCCTCTCCTGACAAGCCACCACTTTTACTGAATCCTCTCTTGTCTGTGTTATTTAACAAATGCATGTAATCACTTCAATTGAAAAATTTGTTAATTAAAAAGAAGTGTTATAATATGCTTTTTGAGTAAGGGTAAAGACATGTTTGTTTTTATTATTCAAATGTTGTTTCTGGACTTTTGAGGAGTTGTGTTATGTTGAAGTTTTGTGGTTTTCATTGTGTTGAAGGGTGGAGCTTGTGGTTTGGTTGTAGATGATGACTATGAAACAGCTATTAAAGCTTTTGTCCAATTTACCTAAGTTTCTGTACTTTAGACATCTTAATTATAGATCTTAGTAGGCACTACATTGTGTGGAACCACTTGACATTTATTACGTGGTTGCTGCGTGCTGGATGGAACGAGACGAGAGACGAGATAACAAGCAACAATATATTTAATATAAACTTCTGGTAGCATAAGCTTAACAGGCAGGAACACAGAGCGATAATCCACACACGTAGAACAAACAAACATTATACAACAATAAAGACCGACAAGACACTAAGAACAGAGACTGACTTATAAAGGGTGTGCTGATTACAAAGACAGGTGAATGGGATGACATTAACAAGGACTAAACCAAACCAGACAGATCGACGGGGGGAAACAATGGGAGAAACCAAGAAAACAAACAGACAGAACTGTAACATTACGCCCCCCTCCGAGTAGGCGCGTCCTCGCGCCGTAGAAAAAAAAACAAAAAAAACAAAACAAAACAGATTAGGAGGCGAAAAACAAGAACAGAAAAACCAGAGTCCATGGGGGAGGAGGCTTCGGCGGAGGACGGAACCCCGGAAGGGGGCCAAAAACCAGAGTCAACAGAGTCCAAGGGGGCGACGAAGGTGGGAGGAGCCAGGGAGGAAACAGGAGGGACCCGGAGCAGGAGAAGCAGAGGGAGACCCAGACCGCAGCCATGATGACCCACGGTGGAGCCGATGGAGGGAGGAGCCATGGTGGAGGAAGGGCTGACGACTCCAGGGGGCCGACCGACAGAGGCGGAGCAGCTGGCGGAGGAGCCCGAGGCGGAGACGGAGAGCCGAAGATCCTGGGCGACACCGAGGTTCCGGAGGGCCAAGGCGGAACCAGAGGCTCTGGCAACCGAGGCGTAGGCGGAGATCCAGAGGTCCGCAGCGGAGCCGGAGCGACAGAGGATGAAGGCTGTGCCAGAGGGAGGGAGGAGGTCCACAGAGCCGGTGGGACGCAGCCGTAGGAACAGAGTCCTGAGGTGATGAAGGGCCGACGACCGACCAGGGCGGAGCCGGAAAGACGAGGGAGCCCGGTGGAGCTGGTGGACCGATGGGCGACGATGGAGACGAGGGCGCTGAGATCCGCGGTGGAGCCGCAGGGTCGGAGGGCCGAGGCGGAGTTCTGGACTCTGAGGCTGGAGGCGGAGATGAGGGATCCTCCAGCCCTGACGCCGATGGAAGCTGGCAGACCCGCGGCGAGCCCACTGCACAGGTAGTGGGCTGAGGGTGAGCAGAGGGGCTGTCAGGGGACAGCGGTGACCAGACAGACAGAAGAGGGGGGGGTGGGTGGGAATTCCATACCGACAGGTAGATCATGACAGGTAGGTAAATCCATAGAAAAGTCTATTAAATCTCCAGAGTTAGTTTCCAGAACTTCAGTAAAGAAGTCAATCAAGTCCCCAGAGTTCAGTTCAAGCTCACCCCCAGCGGTGGTGCAGTGGGCAGGGCTCTCCATAGCCCTCTCTTGCTCCACGCAGCACTCCACCGTTGCGGTAGTTGTAGCCGGCTCTCGCACCTGGTCGGACGTGTTGGGCTCTGGCTCTGTGGCGATCCTTTGCTCTGTCGCTCGTGGCTCTGGCTCGTCATCCGCGGTGGGCTCGGGCTCATACTCCGCGTGTCGGGGTGATGGTTGGCTGGGCTCTGGGTCTTGAGTGGGGCTGACGTCCTTCTCGAAGATGCCGACAGTCCATGACGATCTACAGGATGCCAGCACCCACTCGATGTAATCGGCGATGCTCTCTCGAGGACCCTCCCCGGACAGCTGTGCCTTAATGGTGGGGTTCAATCCCACCCGATAGAACGTGCACAAGCAGCGGTCCGGGTAGTGTGTGTGTGGCACGAGGTGCACAAAGTCTCTGGTTTTGGTCGGTCTTTCTATTACGTGGTTGCTGCGTGCTGGATGGAACGAGACGAGAGACGAGATAACAAGCAACAATATATTTAATATAAACTTCTGGTAGCATAAGCTGGAACAGGCAGGAACACAGAGCGATAATCCACACACATAGAACAAACAAAAGTTATACAACAATAAAGACCGACAAGACACTAAGAACAGAGACTGACTTATAAAGGGTGTGCTGATTACAAAGACAGGTGAATGGGATGACGTTAACAAGGACTAAACCAAACCAGACAGATCGACGGGGGGAAACAATGGGAGAAACCAAGAAAACAAACAGACAGAACTGTAACAACATTGTGTTTTTTTTTTTTTTTTCCATCAAACCTGTAGTAGAAAATAGATGTTTTTCATGCTTAATGGCTGTTTTAATATATATATATATATATATATATATATGTATGTCACAAAAACAAAACAAAACAAAACAAAACAAAACAAAAACAAACAAAAAAACACTTGTTTAGATCATTTGTGAAAGCTTTCACAATGCCATTTTCAGCTATCAGCTATCCATCGTTTTTAAAAAGCTGAGTAAAAATATTTACTCCACGAACATGAAAAGTAGCTATAATAAGAGCATTTAGCTACGTGTTGTCTGCAGTGCTGTGTTCTTTTTTCAGCCTTGATGATATGTAACACTGCAAGCTGTCATATTAGATTTAGTCAGATTTCCGTGCTCTTTTAATCTTTTACCTCACAGCACACAACAAAAAGAGCTCTGCTCATGCTGTTCTCCATTCTTCAGTTATTGATGTTTGTAAATGTGTGAATAATATGATGTTGTTGTCCTACAGTATTATGATCTGAATGTTCATCTTCTGCAGCTCCAGTCACTTCAACACTGATTCCAGTCAGCAGATCAAACTCTGAGACGACTTCAAGACAAACTACAGCAGCAGCTCCTGCACAAGGTTCATCATCACTGACACACATCAGCAGTCTCTCACTTCACTCATTTACACTTGTTTTATCACAGTTGAACCAATCACAATAACATCAACCTGCTATTTCATGAGTTCAACATTAAAACCTCATTTAACATTTAAGCATTTAAAATGTTTTCAAACAAGGTTGTAGGTTTTAGATGCTGTCAATACATAAATATTCTACATTTCAGTGTTCATGCAAACTTGACACAAAATGTCACACTTTACACACAAATATCTATAAATGAGAAAGAGATCACATTGGACAGAAAGTTTGGACAGAAAGTGTCATTAGATTAATTTTTGGTAAATGGGGACCATCAGTTTCCTCCTGACACCTTGAGATTGAAATAACGTGATAATAGATGATGGACTCATGAAGCAGCACAAGTTCATTTATCATTTCTGTGATGTGAAGCTCAAGTATGATGTGATGATGATGATTGTTTAATATGTTCATTATGTTTGAACTGAACTAACAGACATGATCACAGATCCAGCACAAACAATCCTCTCTCTCATCTATCCACACATCTTTCCTGCAGTGATTGTGATTATTGTTGAGTTTGCAGTGTTTGCTGCTCCTACTGTGATTCTTCTTCAGATCATCTGTACAAGAAGAGCTGGTGAGTTTTTGAGATGATTCACATTGATCTGGAACAAAGTCTTTAGTCATGAGAGCTCAGTAAATGCTTTTGTGTTGAATTATTTTGCAGGAAGGAAGAACTTACAGCACTGAGAGGAAATAGTGATGAATATAATATTACAATAAAATACTCTCTACTAATAACAGACCAGATTACAACAATATTTATCTTTGTTTTGATTATGTTATGAATATCTGCATACAGCTTTCTATGATATTTGCTTCATATACATATAATATGTGGTCATTTTCTAAACTTGATTCATCTGATCGTTACATTAATCTTTTTTAAGGCTTTTTAATTCATAGACAAATCCTTACTTATGAAAATAGATGAATTCACATACATTGTGTAACTTTATATATATATATATATATATATATATATTTCACCAATGTGAGCTGTTGATTGACAACTGAGAAAGCTGTTTACAAGCAGCAATAAAAGTTTGTGGTTAAGGAAGGGCTTCATCCTTTTATCTAGGTGTTTCAATTTTCAATCAGATAGAGCCATTCAATCACACATCATTGTTTGTTTTTTTAGTAGTACTTTAACAACGATATACTACGTAAAAAACTACATACATGCGTGATGACTGATATAATTATAACATTGCACTAAATTAATAGCGGGTATGAGACAGCACCGTCCACACGCTTTGTATTTGAGCCTGGTGTGACGTGTCAGTGAGGTAACAAAGCTTCATTTTCACAGATCATGTGACAGCCTTATTTCGAGCAATGCTTTCGAAACACTAGCATGTTGAAAACTCGAAACGTGTGTCGACAATAGGTGTCAATCTACCCATCCCTACTTAATGGTATTATTAGTATTACAGTGAAATGCAATGAGTTTAATCACTAATGGTCATGAGTTTTAAAAAGTAATAGAAGATAAAGAATATAAACCCCAGGTTAAATGTGTACAAGAGACCTGATTGAAACCTCATTTAGACTTTGTGATCAAGGATATACAGGTATTAGTAGAGATAGACAGACAGGTAATGCTGGAGTGGTGGCTATATTTATTAAAAATGAAATAACATATAGGGTTATAGAATTGAGTGATGAGTATATTAATTACAGTAGAGGTATTTTTGAAGTGACAGAATGTTAAGGTCATTATTTTTTTTTATAATCCTTGCAACAGGTTAAATATTGAAGTATTAGAAAAGGTAATGGGAAATCAGAAAGTGATACGGTGTGGAGATTTTAATGCATATAATTCTTTATAATGAAGTGATAATACTGACCATAATGGTAAGATAATAGAAGAAATGATTGATTTGAAGGGTTTGATATGTATGAATGATGGTAGAGCTACTAGAATTGATGTGGTCAGGGGTTGATGCTCTTCTATAGATTTAACACTGGTGTCTGAAGGTTTATCAGGGAAATGTATGTGGATATTTGAGAGGATTCAACAATAGAGAGCGATCACTATGTTATTAACTGTAAAATAGACATGAATGTTAATGAAAATATAGAGGATAGGATAGATAGATGGACATTTAAAATGGCTAATCGGGAGACATTCAAATACATCAGTGAGGTAAAGTTACAAGAGTTGAATTTTAATGAGGAAATAGAGGATATAGACATTTATAATGAAAAATTATGTGAGGTATTGTATAACACAGCTGAAGAAATGACTGGAAAAAGTGAAGGAATAAAAATGAAGAAATCAGTTCCATGGTGGACAGAATTATGTAGCAAAGCAATTCAAGAGAGAAATAAGACTTTTAAAAAGGTTAGGAAGACGTACATATTTGATAATGTACATATTTGGATAGCTACTGGAAAAGTTATTGTGACAGAAATAAGAAAGCATCAAGTCAATAAAGAAGTGGTAGTAGGCATATTTTTTTATACTGAAAAAGCCTATGACATGCTTTGGAACGAAGGATTGTTAATAAAGTTGGAACAAATAGGGATTGTAGGCAGAATGTTTAACTGGATAAAATATATGTTTTTTGCTTAATAGAACTGGGCTGCGTTTCCCGAAACCTTCTTAACGCTACGTCATTCTTAAGCTGCACCTTAGCATTAATATGTGTTTCCTGAAACATTCTTAGTTAAGTTTATCTTCTGTAAATCATACTTTCGTAAGGTTGGTCTGGGTCACTCTTAGCTAAACCTGATCACTGTTGACAGTTCACTCCACTAGTGGCCACCACTGTGCAAAAAGCTTCTTACATGTAAGTCTATATGAATATAACTCTTTCAGTTGTAAAACAGCCAGTGTTTAATTAGGCTAATTGAAGTGTTTTTGTGATGATTGTTAGCGTTTTAATTATATTATGTAAATGTGCATCAGCTGGAAAATCATTAGACAGTAAAGGTTTAGGAGTCTGTTTAAAGACAATAATTGTGGTGGGGAATTTGGTCAAATTATGGCAGTGATACAGTGAATAGTTGTGCTAAATCAAAGGTGCCGCCGTCCACGAAGTGTATGTGCACTATTTCATATGTGAACACTTCAGTCCCGTGGCTATAATGTCAGAAGCTGCAATTCTCAAAAAAAATTTGCCTACGACAGCAGCAAATTCAGCAGCTTTTAGATCTTGTTTGTCTGACTTTATCAAAACAAATCGTCAATCATGACACTGATTATATCCGGATACTTCCACCAGACACAAAGTGATGGAGGTGCATCAAGGCTACCATGACATTGTCAGTATTTCACGAGTAATAGGCCTTGTCTACGGGACACTTATCCCCATCACCAACCCATCAGCACTTGATCAGACCTTCATTTGTCGTAAGGGCTTTGCGGACATCAATGTCCAGGTGGTGGTGGACAACAGAGGGATGTTTGCTGACGTAGTGGCAAAGTGGCCTGATTTGTGTGGGCCAATTCAGCAGTGGCTCAAGATGCAGAAAGAGGGGTTTTTTTGGGCAGAGCATTAGTTTAGGAGACAGTGCCTACCCGTCTAAGAGCCTGTCTTTTAAATCCAGTCACCAACATTGCGCACAACCATACCTGCAACTTGTTGGAGCACCCGATTGGATGCTGGAAGATGTGTTTCCGGTGCCCGCATAAATCTGCTGGAGGGTTGCGTCTGAAGCCAGAAAAATGTTGTGCAGTAGCAGTAGTTACAGCCATGATACACAACATTGCAGTCAGTGCAGGTGCAGCTTTGCCAGAAAAGGAGGAACAAGAATTTGTCCACAACCCACCTGAACTAAGAGATGCCCTACATGCTGCTGGTGTACAAATGAGGCGGCAATTAATTCACACCATTTTTGGTTAATGTATATTTTGCACCCTATTTTTCTTTTTACATCACTACACAACATTCCCCCTTTTTGTGGTCATGTCTCTGCCATTTTTGTTGCAGTTGTGCACAGCTGAGTTCAGTGTTTACATCAGTTCGCACTGCAATTGTAACAAATCTGAATTTATAATAAGTCAAAAGGTACATTAGTTTTCCAAGTGGCTTCAGAATACACTAATATCTGTAATGTAATTAAATTGTTTGCATAAAAAAGATAACACAACATTTCACTGTACTGAGCATCATAATCAAGCTTACATTGACCTGGCATTATGATCAGAACTGAAATGGTTGGTCTTTGAAATTTTGGTTGTTGGCCTCTTGTAACCCCTGCTCGATCCCCTGCAGCGCTTCCATCTATACCCACTGAGATACCCTGTGAGGCTGCTTCTCCAAGGATTGCCAGGGTCTTTTCCTCATCAGGGGTGAGTGCAGGCACAGATCTGGTTCACCACCTGTTCTTGCCCGGTCTCTCTGTACTGCAGCACCTCTTGGTTTGGCTGCACTAGCAAAATCATGCCACTTTTTACGGACAACTTCCCACTCTCTCTGTGGACTCTCTTTTTGGACACTGATATCCAAAATATCTTTGTGTTGTGCCACTTCATCCAATAGAATGGTCTTTTCGGCTGGAGTAAAGCTGGGGGCTCTTCTCTTTCTTTATTTTTTTTTTTGCTTCCATAGTAGCTGTTGATTATATGTTTTGTGTGTTGTGCTTTTATTGGGTAGGTCATCCAACTACAGAAAATAGTAATTTACAACAATAATGTGATACAGCTGCTGCAGAATCAGTCTTGTTTGTGGAGTAAATTAAGACACTATGGCAAATACATCATGATAATATAAATGACCCTGTCACTGTAGCAGGTTAAGACATGATATGTTTGGGTCTGAGGTTACATGTTTGCACAGCCATTACAAATTATATAAAATATTCAGGGTTGAATGTAGTTTGTGCAATTTAGATTATTTTTATAAGATCCCATTAGACCTGATAATTGCCAAGTCAACTATTTCTGAAGTGCTTCTTGTTGAAACTCTTACCATAATGTTAATATTTCGTTAAAAGCTGTCATGTAGTCTTAAGTAACATCCTAAGGTATAGTTCGGGGAACACGCCTAGAAAAGCTACACCTGTAGTTCAGATTTACCTGTAGAGTCTTCGTATCGCGCTAAGAGACAGTGTTATCGAGAAACACAGCCCTGTTCAGGTAAGAGTTGATCATCATATTCCACAATATATAAAATAGATAATGATACTCCGCGAGGAAGCGTATCAGTCCAGTATTGTTTAACATCATAATAAATGATGTTTTTCAAAATGTCAAAGTAGATAGTAGATAGAAGTAAATCTCTTTATGCTGATGATGGAGTGATATGGAAGAAGGGACGTAATGAATCACATGTAACAAAAGTCATACAAACAGCAGTTAATGAAGTGGAAAAATGGGCCAACAAGTGGAGTTTCCCATTATCAGTTGCTAGCTCGTCTTTTTTGCGAAGAGAAAATCCTGAAGTCAAAGTGAAACTATATGATCAGGTAATGAAACAAGTCAAAGTTATAAAATATTTAAGGAATATGGATGGATTGTAGGTTGAATTTTAAGACACATATAGAGAAAGTGTTTGAAAAATGCAAAGAAAGTAAGATTATTGTTACGTCCGTCCTCGTGGGAGTGCTCGTATTTCTTTTTTTCCCCCTTTGTCTCTCTTATTCGTTCTTTCCTCTATCGATCATTTTAGGCTGCATTCCGTGACTGCTGATTGGCTCCGTAAGCTGTCAATGACACAGACCCGTCTGCTGCGAGTGAAGTTTCTACCGGACGCTGGAAGGATTGAATGGAGAGCACTGCTTCTTTCTTTTTCTTTTTCTTTTTCTTTTTCTTTTTTTTTATTATTTTTTTATTTTATTTTATTTTTATTTATGCCGAAATTCTTTTGTGTTTAGTTTGACATCTGTTAAACCTTATCACCTTTCGATTCGTTGTTTTGCTTGTTCTTTCTTTATTTTGGATGCCGTTGATCCCTGAGCTTTGTTGAGCTAATGCTCTGTGATGTTTACCCAAGAGGAAGGTGGATAGGGAAGATGTCATACGACTTCCACTGTGCAACAGGTAATGCTGTGTATAGAGACCCCAGGTAAGAGGTGAACGCCAGCTTTTGTGTGTTTTTATTTTGTTAGCTGAGAGTAGGGAAGCATACGGCGCTTGGTGCTGAATATTTCTTTTCTTTTTTTTTTTTTTTTCTCTTTCCCCCCTTTTAGCTAGGTTAGAGGTTGGAAATAAGGTAGATTTTTTTCATTGTTTATTTATTTTCTTTGGTGTCACTAGCGTCCCCTTTTCTTTTGGGTTGTGTTTGTTTTGATTTTCTTTTCCCAACATTGTAAAAACTTTGTACATATTGGTTGTTTCCTTATTTATATACTTTTGTAAATATACTTTTTTTTGTAAATATATTTTGTATTTTCCCTTTCACTTTGTACATTAAAACCACTTTTGTTGGCAGTTCCTTTGTCTTTGCATTTTCTTTTGTCTCCTTCTGCAATGTTGCCACAAGGGTCGTAACATTTAATGGGGGCTCATCCGGGATAAAATCAAATCTCAAATTATGGTAATTGTGGTAATTTTGCAGGAGTGTTGGTGGCAAAAGAAAAGGGAATTTGCGTTGTTTGTTGTTTTGTGACAGCATAGGGTTTACTCATGCAGTGTGCTGGTGTTATATTTATTGTCTAGTTATTCATGATGGAAGTGTTTAACTTTCAAGATTTTGTTACCAGTCCATCTGTAGAGCAGATTAATTTGTGCCGGAAGCAGGATTTATTGCAGATTGCAGACCATTTTCAGATAACAAGTAAACAGTCCTTGCGTTTGAATGAGTTGCAGGTGTTGCCTATGTCAAACGTTGGGGGTGTTGAAGGAGATGGAGTTGCTAACATGGATGGTGTGGCTCTGGCACAGTTTAGTTCTGGGGAGGAGGACAAGTGGAGTGGCGGAGCTGATGCTAAAGCGGAGGCGGAGGCCAAAGCCAAGGCCGGCTTACCACCGTTAAGCCTCTCCTTCTCCACGGGTTGTCTCCTGCTTTCTGCAATATTGCCACAATCTCAGTGTTACTCCCTTTAAATCCTAGACCATCTTATGGCTCGTAAGATTTAAAATTAAGATGTTTATCAGAATGGGGAGCTATTTGAAAATCGTTACAACCAATATAGTGTGCATTGATCAGGTCAGTAATTGATTATGGATATATTATTTATGGATCTGCATCAAAATCCTGGATTAAGAAAGTTGAAACAGTTCAGGCACAATCAATAATGATTTACTGCTTTATTGACATTCACATTACACAGACTGTTGCACTACACCCTGGACTACATTTCCCATGATCCACCTCACTGAGTACACACACAGGTGTATCCAATCAGACACACTACAAATATGAGGCCGTCACCATCATTCTCGGCCGAGTATCGTCTTGTGTTTATCGCGCTCCTCGTGATAGCAACATTACAGAGCCATTTCCAGTTTCATAGTTGAGTTTAGTCTTGTTTCTTGTCTAGTCATTAGTGCCTTGATCCTAGACTGGTTATATTGTCTCGTCGGCAGCCTGCCCTGGAATTATCAATCGCCTGTTGTGGATTCACCCTTTGTTTTGTCGAGCCCCCTGGATTACGTTCACTGTTGATCGACCTTCACCTGTTCATGGATTTTTCTTGTGTCTTGTCCTATGTTCACCTGTTTGCCTGTGTTCGACTCTGCCTGTTTATGACCGTGTCTCTGTCTCATTTCAATAAAAGCTTGCGTTTGGATCCACCCGCTTCAAGTCTTGTTCGCTCCGTAACAAGCACATACTTCTATATTGTACAGTATTTAACAAAGAAAGAAAAGTGTTGATTAAGAAATTAAAAGATTTAGCCAATATAACCAATTTCAGTTTATTAAATCTATTAAGCTTCAGAACAGTCAAGAGTGCAGAGGGAAGTACTCAATTATCTCAAAATAACAGGATTGAAAGTTAGAATTTAAATTAATTTATTTGTTGTTGTTGTTGTTGTTGTTATTATTACTATTATTATTATTATTATTATTAATTTATTTTATTATTTATTTTTACTTTTTTATTTATGTGTTTATTTATTTATTTTGTTGTTCGACGTTGATGCTTCACACTCCAGTCCAGATGGTGGCGGTAATACACCATAAGTTGGCTTGTCAATATAAATGTGACCCTGGACCACAAAACCAGTCATAAGTGTCAATTTTTTGAAATTGAGCTTTATACATAAACATAATAGCTGAATAAATAAGCTTTCCATTGATGTATGGTTTGTTAGGATAGAACAATATTTGGCCAAGATACAACTATTTCAGTATATGGAATCTGATGGTCAAAAAAATCTAAATATTGAGAAAATCGCCTTTAAAGTTTTCCAAATTAAGTTCTTTGCAATGCATATTACTAATAAAAAATTAAGTTTTGATATATTTACAGTAGGAAATTTACAAAATATCTTCATGCAACATGATCTTTACTTAATTTCCTGATTTTTGGCATAAAAAAAAATCTATAATTTTGACCCATACAATGTATTTTTGGCTATTGCTACAAATATACCCCAGCGACTTAAGACTGGTTTTGTGGTCCAGGGTCACAAATGATACACTAGGCTGTTGTACCACACTATGCTAGTTATTTGTATTGGTGAAGGACTGGTGGATTTATTGACTGTATGTTTGGATTCTTGCTTACTTGGAAATGAAGACCAGTCACTGTAAAATAAATCTACAACAGTGATCATTTTAACATCTTGTGTGGACATTACAGTTAATAGTAACCCAAGTGTGCACGTCCATTTACAAGAACCGTCCAGCATCCCTCAGCTACTTTAAGTACTAGACTCGGACACTTCTAGACACATGTGCTTACAGATCACTGCAAACAATTACCAGCGTCATGAAACTCTAAACATCTCAGCTTGTGCACTAATCAAGCTTATACTTGAAATCTGCAAATGAGTAAAATGAAAATTCCTCACTCTTACAACAAACCGAGGACTGCATGGGATCCTGCAACACAAATCTTGTGGCAGTGGATGGTTTTACCTTTACCTCTACACAGTCCCAAAATTTGGCGCATAACAATGTTGGTGTTACATAAACACTAGTCTTGCTGTGGCAGTCTGTCCCCACCATCACCACTGTCGTTTGGTTCTTATTCTTCTAAAGTAGAGCTTAATCATATCAAAACCCAAAATATGTCATTTCTATACCCAAATACACATTTTACAGTCACTGTTATGCACATTGAAATGAAACATTTTACATTCTAGATGACAAAATAAAAGCTACATGATTCTACATTACAAAATTTCAGTCAAATGTAATTTCTGCAGTATTTCAAACCTTAAATACATGGGGGGGAAATCAACCCACAGCAACAGTTTAATAGCAGCGAAATTTTGTGAAAAAAAAAAAAAAAAAAAAAAATGCAGACTTGGGAACCCTGCTGTATCCCACACCAGCAGATCTGACTGATCACGGGTCTAGAATAAGGAGAGATGACTGACTACAGGTTAAAACTGCCTGAACTGTTCTCAGTTCTCCCACTTCTCCATAATTGTGTCACTAAACAGCAACTATATAGCAGGACTAAACACTCAACTGGTCAGATCAGAGGAAGTGAACAAACACAGGAAGAGCTGATAGTAGTGTTGGGTTCGAGTTCATCTAAGTCGAGTCCGAGTCAAGTCTGAGTCTTTAACCAATCGAGTCCAAGACGAGTCCGAGTCCCAAAGGGCCGAGTCGAGTCCGTCCGAGTCCAAGGAAACACTACTGTTTGTCTGTACCTTAACATTGTTTTAATCCAGGGGTGCCCAAACTCGCTCCTGGAGGGAGGTGTCCTACAAATTTTAGCTCCAGCCCCAATTACACACACCTGAACCAGCTAATCAAGCTCTTACTAGGCATACTAGAAACCCCCCTGGCAGGTGTGTTGTGGCAAGTTGGAGTTAAACCAAGGACCAGGACCGAGTTTGAGCACCCCTGTTTTTAACCTTTACAACTAGAAAAACGCAATGTCAGTTGAAATGTAAGAAAAACAAACCTCTAGTGCATCTTGCCATTTTGATTTTTGATTTCACAACATCTCATAATTAATGTCCATGTTCTGCTTAGCAAACTTAAAGTCATGTAACAGAAGTTATGGCTGATCTGTGTAATGTGACATATTTTAGAGTGAAACAGGTTTTAGAATGTGAAAAATTATAGGGCGGGACTTGACTTTATTCATCAATGTAGTAAATATATAAATTCAAGGGTGGGTGTAAAGGAGTAGGTATCTTGGTGAATGGGACCTTAAGAGCAGAAAATGCACCTCTTTTATTTCTGATTGTGGCTGTGTGTGTTTTGGGTTGTATATGACTTTTTCTTGAATGAAAATGAGGTTGTGAGGGATAAACCTAGTCTTTACAATGGCACACACTGTGTATAAAGCCCTACCTATACTTTCCATAAGTCACAGCAAACTCACACCTGTTTTATTTTTGAATGCATTTATAGTTACATTAATTACAACATAAATTACATTATATAAGGAATAATTGATGGATCATTTAATTATTAGAAAATCAAGGTCGTTTTGGACCCATAAAAACTCTTGTTGCAAAGATGTTAGAAAAAAATATTTTTTTCTTTCAAGCTAGAAACTGCCATTATGTTTAAATAATAATAATAATTTCAATACTGCAAAAAAGTAATCAACTAATTTAAGTAAAACATTATCAAGCTCAAGGCAAGTAAACACTCCAAGTATTACTTACAAGCAAAAGTATTATGTATATACATATGTACATTAAAAGTGCCATTCCACCGGAAGCGAGCGGCAGGGAGAACTAAATGAAGATAAATGTTTTGGCATGTGATGTGTTTATTGAACCAATCAGATAAGAGTAAATGGAGTCCGCGAGAGTCGTATTTGATTGGCTACAAAAAGGTGGTGGCCCCGCCCTCCCCTTCACGCTTGGAAAACTCAGTGAGTGGGAGAATCTGCCAAAAGTGTAAGCGCAGATAAAAGAAAGACGGAGCTGTACGTATCGGATTATTTCGGCAACTTTGTGTCCTACATACACAACAAGTCATTTAGACATTTGGAGCAGTCTGTTTTTTACACATACAGACTGGTCCTACACAGTCAATCTGTTTTCCAGTTCTTTAAACTGTTGTTTTCATGTGTAAATCACTGTTCACAGGCTTGCAGTGCTTTTGACCGTATTTTAGCGAAAAGAATGTGCCAAAAGTGTAAGCAGAAATAGATTTATTTTGCGAAAGCATGAAGTTTCACAATACATGAATTACACTTACAAGTAACAGTAAAATGCTGCAAATCTGTTTTTCTTACGCTTGAAACGCGATTTACACTTTTACAAAGCTTCTCTTCTCTGCAAATTTAATTTACGCTTACAGTCTTATGTACACTTGCACAACACGTACTCTTCACATGCAAATCTTTAAGGCATTATTTTATCTTCATACCGAAAGGCTTGAGTCCGAGTCAAGTCCGAGTAAAAATGCATCCGAGTCCGTGACAAGTCCGAGTCGCCTAAAAACTGACAGAAAGAGAAAATGGCTGATAAGTGTCATTTGTGTCTGCTGGGACTGATCATTCTCTCTTCACTTCTCACAGGTAAACAAATCTCTGTTTTCTCATCCACATTTATTGGGATTAGTCTGGGAAAGAGTTAATTCATGTTTTATTTATTGATATAAATCAATACATAAATACAAATTGAGACTGTTGTCTAATTTGCATCATATTTGTTTTCTCAGAAGCATCTTCATGAGTTCACTGTGATCAGTCTGTATCCAGATACAGTCCAGGTAAGAAACTCTGTTGAAGGGATAAATTGGGTTAGGGTGAGTTTGATTTAGCATGAACACTTAATGTGGCTTGTAATTATTTCAGTTCTTCTGAATGTCATTATAAATGACTAATGCTGAAACAAATGCACAGTCCTGCTGTCCTGATGTTTGTCAAGTGTCCAGCAGGTGGCGTCAGATCTCAATTCCAGAGAACTACTGTGGGGATTGGCTTATTATTAACTTTCATATACATTTTAATTGTCATCTGATGTGCAACATAAAGCTTACGAGTAGTTCATCTACCTAGAATCACTCGCCGACGCTGATTTTTGCTGCTTGTTCTGATTACTTTGTTAAAATGAGCTGAAGCAATTATTGGGGGAATGTTCCTATTACAGTTTAAGGGCCAGATTTACTAACAGCTTATTCCAGCACAAACTGTCTTTTGGTGTTAAAATAGTACTGTCAGGATTTATAAAGGCACGCGCAGTGAAGAATTAGTGTGGAAAGGTGTGGATACAGTTATTTCTGTGCCTGACATTATTGAATATGCATTTGTAGGATTTTCCTTTTCAGACGCAAAATTTATGCCACAGCCATATCACCCTGCAGCCCAAGACTGGTTGCCCACTGAAGCTAAGCAGGACTGAGTCTGGTCAGTACCTGGATGGGGGACCTCCTGGGAAAACTAGGTTGCTGTTGAAGAGGTGTTAGTGAGGTGCTCACGCTGTGGTCTATGTGGGTGCTAATGCCCCAATATAGTGACAGGGACACTATACTGTAAAAAGCACCGTCTTTCGGATGAGACGTTAAACCGAGGTCCTGGTCATTAAAAAAAAAAAACTTCTCATAAAGAGTATAGGGGTGTATCCCAGGTGTCCTGGTCAAATTCCCTCCTCTGGCCTTTGTCAGTCATGGCCTCCTAATAACCCCCATTCATTGAATTGGCTCTATCTCTCTCTCCTCTCCACCTGTAGCTGGTGTGTGGTGAGCACTGACGCCGCTGTCCTGTGGCTGCTCTTGGTAGATTGTGCTGGTCATTATGGAAATGTAAATCTGTCTGCGTCTGTGTTCTTCATTGTCAGTAAATCACACACAGTATTTTCCCCTTCCATCTGTGCTTTTATGGAATTGTGCTTTAATGCTAATTTGCCCTGTTTAGTAAATCTGGCCCTAAATTTCATCATGCTAGCCTGTGTGGAAAATTTTAGACTGTGTGACAACTAGCCCCGCTCTGCCCTAATGTGCTCACATACTGTAGATTTATTCAGTTTCATAGAAATTTAATAGACATTACATTCAGCTGAATTTTGTTGTCAGTTGTTTTTTAGGGGCAGTCATGGCCTAATGTTTAGAGCGTTGAACTTGTGACCCACAGATCACATTGGGTGATAGAAAATACGGTTTGTACAGTGAATGACCAGCGCTCTCTTCCACCCTCAATACCACGACTGAGGAGAAACCTTTGAGCAAAACACTGAACCCCCAACTGCTGAGTGTGTTCACAGTGTGTGTGTGTGTGTGTGTGTGTGTGTGTGTGCACTTGGATGGGATTGATGCAGAACACAATACAGAGTATGGGACAACACACTTGGCTACACGTCATGTCACTTTCACTTTCACTTTCGTAATTAAACCTGGATTAAAATTCTGTTATTTTAAAATTCTGTAAAAAGACTGAACTTAGGCCACTGTTAACTGAAGAGAGTTTAATGACACACAGCAGCTCACTTACAGTAAAAAGAGGAGATGTCATTTCACACCCGTCAGTCTGATCTGGGTTCAGAGATGATCTCTGCTCTACTGCAGTTAAACTGAGTCTCACATGTTTCCAAACCTCAACAGTGAGATCACAGCTCTGAAACACTGCTTAAGGAATAATTGATGACAGACATGTTTCACTGTTTGTTTTTCTGTAGCTGTTGGTAATCTATGAAAAGATAGATCTAGTTTCTTGTGTATTTGTGCAGTCAGTCACACAACAGCTCTTTCCTCTTTTAAACATGTTTCTAGTGATTTCACAGCATTCAAGCTGAACTCTAATGATGTCACTCAGTATTTCTGTCACTCAGTGAGTGAAACCGCAGTGACTCCGCCCACTGTGACATCATGTGCTTCTGTTCACACTCGACTGACAAACATTCACAAACATTCAGCAGCGCTTTGATGTGCTTTAGGCTCGATCTGTTGATCTGTTAACAGAAAAGATGGAGTTTAATGTCATTCAGCAGCTCATTAAAAGAAAAGCGGAAGCATATATTTTATTTGATTAACATAAAAGTTTATGTCTAAGAAATTCTAGGCTACAAAGGCCTAACATAAACCATGGATCATAGAAGATAATCTGATATCTCAGATATCATAATCTAAATAATCTAAATATCTCAGTATTTGTTTTATTTTAATTGTAGGGTCATATAACTGCATTCTATAGGCTCCATCACACAGTGAGTTGTTCTCCTGCATCATGTTCATCACCAATCAACTGTATGAATATATAAGATGACCTATACAGGTTAAATGTGTTCAAATTTTCATAACTAGCTTATTAAATTAATGTGTTAATTTGACATCACTAGTTAAATCATGCAACCAACTAACAGATGACTCTTTGTTTCTTAAACAGGCTGAAATAATGCCATTGTTAGCAGCTCATTTGAAGAGAAAAGAGGAAGTGTCATTTCACAAACCTTCAGTTTATTCTGGGTTCAGAGATGATCTCTGCTCTACTGCGGTTAAACTCAACAGTGAGATCACTGCTCTGAAACACGACAACTGCTATAATTAATATGATATTTTAGTTACAAAAGTGTAGAATGACAAATTAACCATTTCAGCATTATAAGAAAGCCTTGACTCTGAAATAGATGCAAAAGATCACTGTAAAACTTCATAAAGACAGAGTTTGTTTGACTAAATGGGGATTCCATTATTACAAACATTTGCAGAAATACAACAAAATTTGTTCACTTTTGTGTAAATGCATCTTTGAAAACAGCAATCATGAGTGTCGTGGTTCAGGTGAGATTCAGAGCAAATATCAGCAGTAACAGTGTGAAGATCAGTCAGAATATGATGCTGATTCAACACTCGTCCATCATGCAGTGATATAGTGTCAGTCAAATAAACACTCAGCCAATCAGATCAGAGGAAGTGAACAAACACAGGAAGAGCTGATAGTATTTAAAGAAAGAGTTGTGAGCATATAATGAAGAGGAAGACTGACAGAAAGAGAAAATGGCTGATAAGTGTCATTTGTGTCTGCTGGGACTGATCATTCTCTCTTCACTTCTCACAGGTAAACAAATCTCTGTTTTCTCTACAAGACATTTAGTTTAATTAGTCTGGGAAAGAGTTCATTTCAACATGATCAGTTTATTCTTGTGTTACATAAAGAACATACTGGATTATTCCTGATGCACTAAAACTAGACAGATTCACACTCAAACATTTAAGGCTGAATTATTTTCATATTAAGAGTGTGTTTGTGATTTCAACAGCTCTCTGATAAAGACAATGTTTATTTTGTTTTGAATCTTGTCATTTTTATGCTGGTATGTTTTTATTTTTTTTATTTATTTTTATTAAAATATCAAACATTCTTGTGTTTCAGGTACCAGTGGAGTGAATGAGACTCATGTGTTCATCAGTTCTGGTGAAAATGTCCGTCTGCCCTGTAATAATCATCTTCCTGACTGCAAATTAACTAAATAGAACTATAATAACAGACATTCAGCAACAGTTGAACTAATTGGTGGTGGGATTAAGAAAAACAGAGAGACATGAGAGACTGAGTCTGGGGTCTGACTGCTCTCTGAACATCACGAACATCATAAAAGAAGATTATGGACTGTACATCTGCAAACAATGGACAGGTGTGAATGGACAAAAACAAGGAACTGATGCACATGTTTTTCTGCATTTTCTTCATAGTAATTTTATGATTATATGATCAATTTAAAAAGGTCAAATTGTTAAATTTAAACTCTCATGATGATTGTAAAGTGTGTGATTTGTGTGTTATTTTGTGTTTCAGTCTCTTCATCATCCTCACAGACTGAGATCAGTGCAGGAAGCTCTGTGACTCTCTCCTGTCAGTTGTTTTCATATTCATATTCATATACTGGAGTCTCTTGTGATGATTGGATCCGTTCTGAGGGAATTCAGCTGTTCTGGGTGAATCAGGCTGGTGTTAAACTGACAATATCAGACTCCAGATATCAGATATCAGCTTCAGGACACTGTATCATCACTCTGAATACAACACTCCTGAATGAAGATGACAACAGAGAGTGGAGATGTGAAGTTACTCACAGAAATCAAGTCAAGACCTCGGTCACATATACTGTCAAGAGTTCAGGTGAGAAAACAATATAATTAATCATTTTAAGTCCTCATAATGTCAGTAACACTAAGGACTATTAGTATCATTGAAGCAGAACAAATGAAGGAACAAAAGCTTCTTTCAGTCTGACAGAAGAGAAACTCAAATCAAGTTTAACTGTCCAGTGCTGCTGTAAATAATAAAGAAATTGAAATTTCACAGCAAAAACTTAACATTTTATGTAATGTGATCATCAAAGTTAAAATATAATTGTCAAATTCTACAGTATGATGTATCTGAACTAACATTCATCCTTTACAGCTCAAGATAAAACAACGGCAGCAGTGATTCCAGTCCACATCACAAAATCAACTACAATGACAGCAATAACTTCTACACGAGGTACAGTCAAAAAAAAAAAAAAAAAAGATCTTTCACTGTTGTCAGTTTTACTGAATCCTCTCTTGTCTGTGTTATTTAACAAATGCACGTAATCACTTACGTAAAATCAAAAGAGTTGAAATAAAGTGATGAAAATTAAGTGTTATATTATGTATTTTGAGTAAAGGTAAATCTGTTTGTGTTTAATGTTCAAATGTTGTTTCTGGTGTTTAGAGGAGTTTGTGTTGTTGAAGTTTTGTGGTTTTCATTGTGCTGAAGGGTGGAGCTCGTGGTTTGGTTGTAGATGATGACGATGGCGTTTGCTGTTTAAATCTGTCCCTCAGGTCATTTTGACCCAAAACCTGATTTTAAAGATTTTTTTAAAAATCAGCCGTTGATCATTTTTGGTCAAAACTCCCGTAAATCGAGTGGATTTGAGTAGTTTAAGGGGGTGTAAAAAAAAAAAAAAAAAAAAAAAAAAAAAAGTACCACCAAAAGTGTCTCTCACGGGTCATTTTGACCTGGGCGCTGAAAATAATAGAATTTACAATTTTTTTTTTTTTACTATACTAAATCTGACACAATCTAGAAAAGATGCATACCAAAACGAAGGTCTGATACCGCAGAATGCCCCCAATGCTGAAAAAAAAAAAAAAAAACAACTCTCCCACACACACACACACTCCCATAGACGTGTCTCCCATAGACATTATAACATTTATAATGTTTCTGCTGGAAAATGACATGTCATATTGGCTTTTTTTGGACTTAACACATTTAAATTTGAGTGATGGGGTGGGGACCAATGTATTTATATCACATTTAGATTTTTAAATGTATCTTTTATATTTATTACATATTTATGAAACTATATGCATATGCATGTGTTTGGATTAAAATTTTTCATTTAAGTTTTTTTTTTTAAAGGTTTCATATATATCTGAAAGCTTTGAGATGTGTCTGAAAGCTAAATGAAGCCCTAAGATCACGTAGATTTCAAGGTTTCACTTTTTTTGCTCAACTTAAGAAACCCAATAGGATTCTATAGGCCCCTCTAGTGGCGGTAAGCAAAAAATGCAATGTAATGTCATTTTCACCCACGAGATGGCATTTGAGAGACTCAGTGACCCAGTTCCTGATGGAATTTCATGTGCACAGTATTAATGGACCAAAATTAGGTCTTTCTTTGCTTTTTTGGCGGCAAAAAGGCACAGAAATTTGCCCCTTTTCATTAAAAAAAAAAAAAAAAAAAAAAAAAAAAGAAAAAAATAAATAAATAAAATAAATAAAAACCTACCTAAATTATTAGAGGAAAAAAAAAACAAAAACACAAACAAACCAAGGGACCAAAACCAGCTTTTTCCAACACAGACTTACTTCAGCTGTTGAGTTACGGTCAGAGCACAGGCTTTTTTCATCCTCTACAGGAGAGAGCGGTTCTCATCACCACCTGATTGGTGCACTTCTTCAGCGAAATAAAGGTTTTTATATTATTTTATTTTATTTACTGTACTGTAAATGATATTGTTTGCAACGCAACATACAAGAACAAGATTTCAGTCTGTTGAATAGGTTTTAAATGACGGAAATGTCACTTGTCTTGCATAATATAAAATTTTATTCATTGTAATACTGAAATGTAATTTCTTTTGTTTTTAAAGTATGTTCTCTAATGTCAGTACTGTTTGTTTATGGGCAGGTTATGGAGTCAGTCACAACATCTTTCAACTATGAATCAAACATGAGGCGACGGCCTGACATTTACAGTTCCCCCGGTGAACAGCAGCCCATCACGACTCAGATAACTGTCACAAACAAACACACACACACACACACACACACACACACACACACACACACACACACACACACACACACTGATATGGAGACGAGAGGCCAATGTTTTATTGACAAGCTTGTTTGATGAACAACATGGTGAAAAGTAGAATAAAGAGTTCTTAACTGAATGGTGTTGTAAAGTTGAGATGACACAGAGTCCAGGTATTGAGCCACACCAAACATCTGAGCACAATGTAGAGATCCACTTGGAAACAGCACAGAGTCCAAGGAAGCTAGCATGTGAACAGTAGACCAGACAATGAGAGAGTGTGCGAGTGTCTCTTATATAGGGCATGGCTCAATGAGGATCAGGTGCAACAGATTAGAATTCGGGTGATGATGAACGAGTGGGCGGTGCTACCGGAGGTGTGGCAGATGGAGGTGGCTGTGGTGAATGCCTGACAATTACAGAGAACAGTTGAATACACTTGAATGAAAATGTTTAAATGTTACATTGAATTAAATCATTTTTTTATTTCTAAAATTCTCATTAAATGAATTGAATGTATGTATGTAATATTATAATCTATGCTGTATTCACTCAAATAAATTCAATTTGTCTTATATTTTTGTCCATGGGTGTTATTGTCGTTATTATGAAATGTTCAGCTTTTGATTATTGTCTCCAGTAATTTTGTGTTTGATTTTTAATTTCCAGCCCGTTAATATGTTTTTTTTTTTTTTAAACAGTAGTTGACTTAAACAGAACAACCACATTTAACCCAACCAGCTAGGTCAAAATAACCCAGCATGTGTTCTATCTAATATTTACCCAGCGCTGGGTTGCCAAATTACCCAGCATTTTTGGTAACGCTTTAGATTACAGCCCGCAATGTACCGCGTTATTAAACTGAATTTACAGTGTACCTATTTGTAACTATAGAGTATCTCCACAGTACTCATAGGTATAAGGGAACAATATGCAATGTTTGGGGAATAAGGGGGTAATAACCTGCAAAATTATAAAGCATTTACACATTAAGTATTTCATAACTAAAGGGCACCAATTCTGAAATGACTTGCTATGTATGACACACAGACCGAAATATTCTGTGTAAGCATAACTTACAGCTGAACGTACGTGTAGGTAAACAGAAACAATATGCAATGTTTGGGGGATAAGGGGTAATGACGAAAAATTAAAAGTATTTATACTGTTAGTATTTCATAAGTAAGATGTAACTATTCTAAGATTACGTGGTATGCATGACCTACTATATTAGGCAACAACAGTATGATTTAGAACAAGTTGCCTTTTATTGTAATAACACAAAAAATATGATGCAGTATTTTACACTACGTACTTATTGTATTATTACAACATATATCCTATATGACATTCAAGTCAAGTCAAGTCGCCTTTATTTATATACCGCTTTTAACAATATAGGTTTTGACAATAAAACAAAAATGTAAAATGTAAAAACTGATTGATATAATGATTTAAAAATGATTTAAAAATTGATTTAAAATAAGTTTAAGACATTTAAAAACAGAAAATGATTATATATAATGCCATCAGTTCGGATGAAGCACAGTGCTCATTCAGTAAATGCACAGCTAAACAGATGAGTTTTGAGTCTAGATTTAAATGTAGCTAATGTTTTAGCACATTTGATCTCTTCTGGAAGCTGGTTCCAACTGCGGGCAGCATAATAGCTAAAAGCGGATTCCCCTTGTTTTGTGTGAACACTTGGTATTTCTAACTGACTCGATCCTAATGATCTGAGTGGTCTGTTAGGTTTATATTCAGTGAGCATATCAGCAATGTATTTAGGTCTTAGGCCATTGAGTGATTTATAAATGAGTAAAAGTACTTTAAAATCGATTCTAAATATAACTGGAAGCCAGTGTAGGGACCTGAGGACTGGTGTGATGTGCTCAGATTTTCTGGTTCTGGACGAGCTGCAGCTGTCTAATGGTTTTCTTGGGAAGGCCATTGAGGAGACCATTACAATAATCCACCCTGCTTGTGATAAAGGCATGAACAAGTTTCTCCAAGTCTTGACTGGAAACAAAACATCTGATTCTTGCAATGTTTTTGAGATGACAGTATGCTGATTTAGTTACTGCTTTGACATGACTACTGAAACTAAGGTCTGACTCCAGAATCACACCGAGATTCTTGACTTGGTTTTTAGTTGTTTGACCTCTAGCATCAAGGTATGCATTCACCTTAAGAACTTCCTCTTTGCTTCCAAATGCAATGACTTCAGTTTTCTTCTTGTTTAACTGAAGGAAGTTCTGGCACATCCAACTGTTAATTTCATCAATGCATTGGCAGAGGGAATCAATGGGGCTGTAGTCATTTGTCGATAAGGCTAGGCAAATCTGGGTATCATCAGCATAGCTGTGATAGGCAATTTGGTTCTTTCTCATTATTTGACTTAGTGGGAGCATATACAGGCTAAACGAGAGCGGCACAAGAATTGAGCCTTGAGGGACTCCGCATGTCATGGACGTCCACTTAGACTGATGCTCTCCTATACTCACATAATAACCTCTCCCTTCTAAGTATGACCTGAACCAACTGAGAGCCATCCCAGAAAGCCAGACCTTATTACAGTATTACAGCCTTCAAGTTTTCCAGTCTCTCTAGAAGAATGTTATGATCAACAGTGTCAAAGATAGCACTAAGATCTAGTAGTACCAGCACTGATATTTTGCCAGAATCAGAATTTAGGCGAATATCATTCATTATCTTAACGACTGCTGTCTCTGTTATGTGATGTGATCGGAAACCAGATTGAAAATTGTCCAGGTATCCATTTGAGTTTAAGTAGTTGTTCAACTGATTGAAAACTACCTTTTCAATAATCTTGCCTATAAAAGGAAGATTAGATATTGGTCTATAGTTGCTCAATATGGTGTTATCAAGTTTGCTCTTTTTCAGAAGAGCCTTAACAACTGCAGTTTTCAGGGAGTTTGGAAAAGTCCCAGAAAGAAGTGAGGTGTTCACCACTTCTAAGAGATCTGCTTCTAAACAGTTAAACACACTTTTGAAAAAAAGATGAGGGAAGTGTGTCAAGGTTGCAGGTTGAGGATTTAAGGTGCTGTACTATTTCTTCCAAAGTTTTGCTATCAATTGCTTCAAAAACAGACAAAGTGACTTCTTTTTGAAATTGCGGTCGAATCTGTGTGACCTCTGCATAACTTGAGGATGTGCTAATCACCTTTCTGATGTTAATGATCTTCTCTGAAAAGAAGGAGGCAAAGTCATTGCATTTGCTGTCGGAGAGCATTTCACTGGGAATCTGACTTGGGGGGTTTGTTAGTCTCTCAACAGTAGCACAAAGAGTGCAAGTGTTGTTTAGGTTACTGTTTATAAGGTTTGAGAAGAACTTCTGTCTTGCTGTGGCTAGTTCCACATTGAAAGCATGAAGGCTGTCTTTATAGATGCTATAGTGAATTTCAAGTTTCGATCCGCCACATCCGCTCAGCTTTTCTGCATTGTCTTTTCATACTCTGTACCGCTGTTGATTTTCTCCAACATGATTTTTGTCTGCCAGTCATCTTACTGACTTTCACTGGTGCAGTGTCATCAGTGACATTCTTAACTTTTGAGTTAAAGGACTCCAGGAGAAGATCAACAGAGTCTGCAGAAATGCTTGGCATTGAAGATATAGCCTTCATAAACAGCACACTAGTGTTTTCCACTGTGCATCTCTTTCTGACAGAGACGGATCTAGATTCAGTGGTAGCAGAGATCAATATATCAAGAAAATACAGAAGTGATCAGATAGTGCTACATTCTGTTCTTACAATGGAAAATGTTTTTCTGACCCTTACTAATGAGTAAATCAGAGTGTGTCCACATCTCTGTGTGTGGGTCCATTTTAGATGCTGAATCAGGTCAAAATGTTTAAAACAGTTAAAATTTCTTTTGTAATTTTGATTTCTGCATTTTCTATGTGAAAATTAAAATCCCCTGAACATTCAAAACGTCTCGGTTACGTATGGTAACCCTCGTTCCCTGATGGAGGGAACGGAGACGTTGTGTCGAGTAGTGTACGACACTAGGGGTCGCTCTTGAGAGCCCAAACACCTCTGACAGTTTTGAGAAAGGCCAATGAAAATTGGGTGTGCAGATTTGCATAGCTGGCCACGCCCCGGGCGGCCGGGTATGAAGGGGCAGCGTGTGCATCTGCTCACTCGTTTTGATTCTGAGGAGCCGAGCGTCTCAGCTCCCTCAGAGGCGGACCAGAGATGTGGCATGGGAGACACAACGTCTCCGTTCCCTCCATCAGGGAACGAGGGTTACCATACGTAACCGAGACGTTCCCTATCTGTCGTACACTCCGAGTTGTGTCGAGTAGTGTACGACACTAGGGGTCCCCGTAAAAACACGCCACATGTCTGACCGCGTCACGAGGGACAAGTACAGAAGTAACAAGGCAACGTGTAACGTAAGTGCAGCTTACCTCCTCTGTGACCATCCAACGTCCAAGGACTGACCTGTTACAGCAGAGTCCTGCAGCCGGGCCTTCCTCAAGGGCGGCTGAGTGCCTTGAGATCGTTGGGAAAATGCCTA
>NC_066871.1:50263464-50347847 GCF_022985175.1 Labeo rohita
ACTATGGTGGCTGGTGTCTCTATTTTCACGTTCCGTACAATAGAATCGCCAATAACTAGAGCACTTTGATCAGGTTTCTCAGTGGGTGCGTCACTGAGTGGGGAGAACCTGTTTGATGTTCTGATCGGAACGGAAGAGCGGTGTTTTGACCCGCGACTATGCCGTCTCACAGTCACCCAGTTGCCCTGCTGCAAAGGCGAAGTTACCGGAACCGAACAATGTACGGGACTTCCTAAGCTAGTCGCATCCAAAGCCGTATCTAATGCCCTCACATTCTTACTATCCTCGATTAAAGTTTGGATGCGTGTCTCTAGTTCTGAAATCTTCTCTGTCAGCCTAACTACTTCCCTGCATTTATCACATGTGAATCCCTCACTGCCGACAGAGATTGATAAACTATACATATGACAGGTGATGCAGGTTACCAGGAAAGGAGAAGAAGCCATTACTCACCGTAGTTGTAGAACGATTTCAACTCACCACTGTTGTCTGATGAACTTGTGTAGAAAAAGGCGTAGAGAAAAAGTAAAAGTGAATGGCAAGATAACCGGCTAACACACTACAAACACGCTGCACTCGCGGTTGTAGAATAAAACGAGCCGAGTTAAGTCACGCTACAGCTGTTGTTCCTGAGTCAAGCTATGTTGTTCCTGAGTCAAGTCACGCTACATCTGTTGTTCCTGAGTCAAGCCAGGCTACAGCAGATCCTCATGAGCCAAGTCAAGCTGCTGCTGTTGCTCCAGAGTCAAGTCAGGCTACAGCTCAAGCTTCCAAGTCCAGTCAAGCTTCCAAGTCCAGTCAAGCTTCCAAGTCCAGTCAAGCTTCCGCCATCATCCCTGAGCCCGAGTCTGCACTGCTCAAGAGGGCCGCCACGCCAGTGCTTGACGCAAAGATTACCACTAACGCCACGTCAGCCCAGCCCGCGCCTGCTAACGCCACGTCAGCCCAGCCCGCGCCTGCTAACACCACGTCAGCCCAGCCCGCGCCTGCTAACGCCACGTCAGCCCAGCCAGCGCCTGCTAACGCCACGTCAGCCAGGCCACAGCCGGTCAAGGTCATGTCTGCCTCTTCTGAACCTGCACCAGCTGCTGTTGCCAAGTCAAGTCATGTTCCAGCTGTTCCTACCAAGTCAAGTCACGTCACAGCCGTTCAAACCAAGCCAAGCAAGGTCACAGCCGTGGCTCCCGAGTCAAGCAAAGTCACAGCCGTGGTTCCTGAGTCAAGCAAGGTCACAGTCGTGGTTCCTGAGTCAAGTAAAGTCAATGATCTTCACAAGCCAGTTCAAGCCACCGCAGGTCTTCACGTATCAAATCAAGTCACCGCTGATCTCCAAGAGTCAAGTCAGTTCACTACTGATCTTCACGAATCTGGTCAAGTCACAGCAGCACTCACTGAGCCAAGTCAAGGTATTACTGTTGTTTCAGAGTCAAGTCACGCCCTGCCCGACGGCCCGGAGCCAGGTCACATCTCGTCTGACCCTCCAGAGCCCTGTCATGTCTCGTCTATCTGTCCAGAGCCTCACCATGTCCCGCCTGACGGCCCAGAGTCCAGTCACGTCCCGCCTGACGGCCCAGAGTCCAGTCACGTCTCGTCTGAGCGCCCAGAGTCAAGTCGCGTTTCGTTTGACCGCCCAGAGCTTTGTCACATCATGTCTGCCAGTGTGATGGCAACCGCCATCCTCAGCATCTGGGCCGCAAGCTACGCTCCAGAGATCTTGACGACGACTCCAGAAGTCCTACCCGTCGTCAAGTCTGTGCCAGAGGTCTCGTCTGACCTCCCTGAGCCTGGTCACGTCATGTCTTCTAGCGTGCTGGCGATCGCCATTCTCAGTGTGTGGGCTGCACACTCAGCTCCAGAGGTCTCATCTGTTCGCCAGCCAACTCCAGAGCTCCCGTCTGATCCCAAGCCTGCTCCAGAGCTCCCGTCTGATCTCAAGTTTGCTCCGGAGGCCCTGTCTGACCACGAGACAGACCCAGAGGCCTCACCAGTTGGAGAAGCCGCGCCAATGCCTCCTGAGGTGTCAGCTTCGGCTGTAGGTCCTCCTAGGGAGGCGGCGTTCTGCCTCAAACTCTCTGCTTCTCCCCTTATTCTGTCTGCCTCCTCTGTCTCTACTGTTCCTAGGTCCCAGGCCATAAAGCGGTTTCCTGCTCCAGAGGTCCCGCCTGGTCCCAAGTCTGCTCCAGAGGTCCCGTCTGGTCCCAAGTCTGCTCCAGAGGTCCCGTCTGGTCCCAAGTCTGCTCCAGAGGTCCCGTCTGACCTCAAGTCCGCCCCCGAGGCCTTCCCCGTAGGAGAAGCTGCGCCAATGCCTCCAGAGGTGTCAGCGTCAGCTGTGGAACCTCTTATGGAGAGGGCGTTCACCTCAATACTCTCTGCTTCTCCCCTTCTTCTGTCTGTCTCCTCTGTCCCTGTTCTCCCCAGATCCCAGACCGTAACGCGGGTTCCTGTTTTTCCCCAGAGGGCCGCTCCGCGTCCTGCTCTGCCCCGGAGGACTGCTCCACCTCCAGTTCCGCCCTGGAGGAGTCCTGCGCCTCCTGCTCCTCCTCCGGCTCCGCCCTGGAGGACTCCTGTGCCTCCTGCTCCGCCTCCAGTTCCGCCCTGGAGGAGTCCTGCTCCGCCTCCAGTTCCGCCCTGGAGGACTCCTGCTCCGCCTCCAGTTCTGCCCTGGAGGAGTCCTGCTCCGCCTCCGGCTCCGCCCTGGAGTACGCCTGTGCCTCATGCTCCGCTCTGGAGGACCCTTGCCCAGCCGGTTCTGCCTCAGTCCCCTGGCCCCCCCACCGCTCCCCTGGACTGTTGTTTCTGTTGGAGCGTCTGGAAGCCGCTCCTTGGGGGGGGGGCTATGTCACAAATCTGGTTGGTGTCCTGTTCTCCGCTCACCACCAGACGTCGCTCTCACCTCGTTCTCACACATTGACTATTGCACTACACCCCGGACTCCATTTCCCATCAGCCACTGCTCTTACCATTTGCACCAATCACGGACAGTATAAATACCCTGGTCTTCCTGTCACCCCTCGCCGAGTATTGAATTGTATCTATCGTTCATGCAAAGCGTTTCTCCGTGTTTCCCCGTGTCTTGTTTCCTGGTTTTGCCTTGTTGTTTTGTTTAATCTGTCTTTCGGAACTTTCGCCTGCCTGACTCTTCTCCTGCCTCGCCCCCTGGATAACGTTCGCCGCTGTTCGACCCACGCCCGGATTATGGATTACTCTCTGCCTAGCCCTTATGCACCTGTCTGCTCCCGTCTCGACCCTGCCTGCTTTTCTATGTGTCTGTCTAGCCCTAATAAAGGTTTGCAAATGGATCCGCTCGTCTCTCGTCTCGTTCTCCCCGTGACAGTAAATCTATCTTTGGTGGCTGGAACAATAGTTCTGCCAAGATGATAACGCGGAGCCATACAGTTAATATCAGTGATACGCAGCATGCACGATACAAGGAAATGGTCAGAAACATCATCACTTTGAGGTACGATATCTATATAAGTAAGAACAATTCCATGCGATATAATTAAATCTAGTGTATGATTAAAACGATGAGTGGGCCCAGTGACATTTTGCTTGACTCCAAAAGAGTTTATTAGGTCAGTAAACGCAAGTCCTAACGCATCATTTGTATTATCAACGTGAATGTTAAAATCGCCGACAATTAGCACTTTATCAAAATTAACCAATAGTTCTGAAAGGAATTCTGCAAATTCTTTTAGGAAATCTGTATATGGCCCTGGCAGTCTATACACAGTAGCTAAAACAAGAGATAGGAGAGATTTCTTTTGCATATCTGGCAGAGTAACATTAAGCAAAAGTATTTCAAATGAAGTAAACCTGTATCCTGTTTTCTGAGTAACACTGAAAATATCACTATATATTGTTGCAACACCACCACCACGACCACTCTGACGGGGCTCATGCTTATAGTAGTAGTTTGGTGGAGTAGACCCATTTAGACCAATATAATCATTAGGTTTTAGCCAGATTTCAGTTAAGCAGAGTACATCAAAACTATTATCTGTGATCATTTCATTCACAATAACTGCTTTGGGTGCAAGTGATCTAATGTTTAGGAGCCCAAGCTTTAAAAATGGTTTCTGTTCGTGTATTTTGCTTTTTTCTGGTTTAATTACGATCAGATTTTTTCTAGATCCTGCATTAAATTTATGTTTTGACCTCACTATTCGAGGAACAGACACAGTCTTTATAGATTGGACAGTGCAACTACTATCATTTAAGCGTTCAGAACAAAAGCCATCGTAGCAATCATTTGAGAATGTACTTACTAGTCAAATGGAGCGTAGCGTCCTGGAGATGTTGTCCGACAGCAGCTCCGCTCCGACTCTGCTGGGGTGCAGGCCATCCGCACGGAAAAGCCTAGGACGTTCCCAGAAAAGATAAGGTGTCTGATGAGCGGGGCTCTGGCTCTGGTGTTTCCGGTGGCTGAAATATGTTGTCCTGGCTTTCCTGGCTGTTTACCAGAAAGTCGTCCTTCGGCGCTGAGTCTTGGAGCTGTTGTAGTACGTCACAGTCTGTCTGTGATGAGCTCTGTGGGCAGGGCTCAGCCGGGATGGTGTCCATGAGCAGTGCTTGTTGTGGCTGTGTGGTGTTGTCAGTGTCCTTGTGGGATGTGTCAACCACATGACGACTCTGAATCTGATTTGAAGTCCTGTGGTCACTCATACTTTGTCCAGGTGTGTGAGTGCCATTCATGTTGGGTGGACTGGCACACTCTACTGAAGGATGACGGAGTGAAAAATAGATGTTGTCCTTTAGCACTCTTGCACCTAGTTTGTTTGGGTGGAGGCCATCCAGTTTAAACAGTTGTCTATGGCCCCAGAAAAGATTGAAGTTGTCAGTGAAGTTGACTCCTTTTAGATTGCAGGTTCTTTGTAGCCATGTATTCAGCCCGAGCAACTGTGAAAACATGTTAGTTCCCCTTGCTGGAATTGGTCCACTGATGAACGGCTGAACTTCAAGTCTTCTAAGTGTTTCGATGAGTTCACTGAAGTCCTTCTTTAGGAGTTCTGACTGCTCTTTCCGAATATCATTCTTCCCCACATGGATGATGATTCGATTTGCAGTCTTGTGCTTCATTAGGATGTTCCGAAGTTCCCTGTTCACATCACAGACAGTTGCTTGAGGAAAGCAGCATGTAGTTGTAGTACTGCTACTGATATTTCTGATAATGGAGTCACCCACTATCAGAGTCCTGGGCTCGGCTGCACTCTGAGCTGAATACCGCTGTCTGTTCGACCTTGAGCGCCTGTTAGTAGTGATGTTAGCTGCTGGCTCATACGATCCATGTTCAGTCACATTTGGGGATTCTTCATCCACATTCATTAGTGCTTCAAATCTGTTCTCAAGCTGTATAGGAGGTGGTAAAATACCAGTTTTTGCAAGCCTCATCATAGCTATATCTGGGGTATAGGATGCTACCGCAGCAATGCGAGACACTCGTGACAATCTGATGTCTCAAGTGCCTTTGGGTCTCGCTCCCTGTTTGTGCCATTGATTAGTGTGTCGATCAGTTTTGGCGTGTTCCTCTACACTTATAAACTGTTGAGATTCAGTAGGTTGATGGGACTCACTGGCTGTATGCTGAGGGGGTCCATGACGATGATCTGCTGAGTGTTTCGCCTGTTTTGGAAGTCCAACAAGTAACTTTGTTTCAAGAACCACAATCCTTTGTAGAAGTCTATGGCAGTTTGTGCAGCAAGTAGATTCCAGAAGAGGCTGAAGAGGCATTTTCTTTCTCGTCTGTTGAAAGTAGGCAGCTGTGTTTTTCCGTCTCCGGAATGTAAACTGCTGGCAGTGGGAGTCAAAGAGTCTCCTTTTTCGTAGTATTATTCCACTTACGAAAAGTTTTTAATTTAGTGTTTGTGCCAAAAATGTGTTGTTTGAGCACTGTGCTGATCTGCTGAGGTTAAAATCTTAGAAAGTCTGAGAAAAGTATATAAACAGGGAGCAAAGCGCGGAGCAGTAAGCAAAAGCGTCCGAACAGTAGCAAAGCCGGAAGCAGTCAAAACTGCTTACAGAAACAGTCTAATGGTTATGTCAATTTATGTGGAATAAGTATTAATTAGATTCCAGTAATATGTTTTATGGATGTACTGTATAAAAAGTGAAAGCATAAAGAAAGAGCCAAGACAAGGGTTTGGTTATGCAGAAAACACTGTTTATTGATTTTGCTGGATCACATGTAAAGACTTCAAGAATTATTATTGCTGTATGGAGATATTCATGAAGTTACAAGACATTGTGATTAAATGATTGTAATAAAGTCATTACTAGCGCGGCTCAGCTTTGAACACCAGCACAACTTTGACCGTCTCATTATTTCTATCACATAGATTTCACTGCAGTACTGCCAACTGGACAGTGGGCGTGCTACACTTGCAATGTCTTTTACATGTCAGGAAACAAGCTCTAATTAATTTGTAGTTATTGGTTATTCTGATTGTCATGTTTTTTTTTGTACTGTAGCTCACTGTTTGTCTTTTTTATTCATTCAGGCACTGCAGGCTTTAAAAAAAAGTTAAAAAGTTTTACTGTCCTAGATGATTCTCATTAAAATCATCTAGGGCTGGTTGTTTAATAGTAATCTGGTCAGATTTCAGATATTGGATTGAATCAAATCTTAAACATGTGTTGTTCAAAACTAAAAAGGGATTATGAATTTGTATTATGGATTATGAATCAAAACTTTTTTAGTTTTTCAGCAGTTTGTAATATATATTTTATTTGTCAATAATAAAATAGCCTATGTCAAATATGTATATGTGAAATTTATTTTCCATCAATATATAAGCTAGGTCAAGATAAATCTTTTTCATTACTAGTGTGCCATCTGCGGGTTGTAAATTAAAGTGGCGATTGTTCCCCTCTTGTTCAACGAAGTTACAGGGTACAATACATATAACAACGCAACGTAAAATGTGGTTCTACAAAATGTACATTTATTTACATTTTTACAGACACTAAATGTACAATACTGACATATTTACATCATCTAAACATTTAACGTTTACTTAATATGAAATTATAACATTTCATTCTGTTCTGTGTGATTTCTGTTGCCAGCTCGTTTCCAAGAATAGGTCTACATAATGTTATCATGACTACACGTTAAACCCTTAAAATAAATAATATTTCTGCAATCGTTTAATCATTCATGTAATATTACCTTCGTTTGTTGTGGTGGAACACAAAGGCGTTTTCTCTAACATGCTGTGACTAACAATAGAACCATAAAATACACCGAACACGCATCATAATTACAAATTAAACAATTTTATTTGTGTGCTGTAACCCAAATCTTCAGAATCCATAAGATTTGCGAGGACCAGAACCAAATTCAAGGCTTTGTCCGGCGATCTTCATCTCCATCTCTAGCAGCGAGTCCAGGGATTCACTTTTTTCCAGGGGTTTCAGAACAGCGTAATCGATACTGCGTCACCAGGCGGGCGTGGCCTATTTGAGAATCTGCATAAGGTCACCGATCATGCGCAGTTTGAGGAAGGCCATTTGCATCAGATACCGGTCGGCGATGGCAGGGGTTTCGTGTCAAATACATTTTATATTAATATACAGTATCTTGAAACACCTGTCCGGGATCGCAGGGATTTCGTGTCAAATACATTTTATATTAATATCTTGAAACACCTGTCCGGGATCGCAGGGGTTTCGTGTTAAATACATTTTATATTAATATCTTGAAACACCTGTCCGGGATCGCAGGGATTTCGTGTCAAATACATTTTATATTCATATACAGTATCTTGAAACACCTGTCCGGGATCGCAGGGGTTTCGTGTCAAATGCATTTTATATTAATATATATTATCTTGAAATACCTGTCTGCAATCACAGGGATTTCGTGTCAAATAATTTTTATTATCTTTACAGTTACAGTATTCATGTCAAATGCATTTTATTATATACAGTAACTTTAAATATTTACAATATACTATTCAGTTATAGAATACCTATTTCACTTTAATAAGCTTACTGTCTTCACATCAATTCTATGATGTGTCCTATAACACAAGTAAAATCTCCAGTTAGATCTCATTATAAGAAAAACCTTATAATTATCTGTAATTCCATACTAAATTTAATTTACACAGAAAGAACATGCCATGAAGACGTTTGATGAATTGGTTGATTGAAGGCTTACAGGATCTTCTCATGTATAATCTCCCAAACCATCATTTTCCTGAACAGTGGAATGTAACACTACAGAGAAACAGAGATGAATCAGAGATGAATCAAGAGCATAATAACATTTTTTAGAATTAATGGTGTTAACATAAATACTGTTCCTTGATCATGTACCTGTCTGAAAGTGAGTGGCTTTCCCTGAGAAAGGAAGTCTGCATATTTACAGGCAAAAACACCGCAGTCATTGCCATTCACCTGTTTAAGAATTGCCTAGACACAATTTTAAGCAGAACATTTTGCCTTAAAATGACACTTATTTCAGACAAGATCCATATCATATATCTTATATCATATCTCATATATTGTATCATATCATATGGTGTCATACTTTAGTTCTCATTCGGCCGACAGTCCACCTGGAAGCCTCCAAGAAACAGCCTTTCTTGACCCTGTACTCCTCTGCGATGTACTTTGTTAAATAAAACAGATGCACATCCAGATATTAAAAGAAGATGAACAGTCAAACCACAAAATAACATAAAAATAAGGAGACACTGACAACAACATGTGACAGATCTCATCATGTCTCTGACCTATTGAGTCATAGCACTGTATGGTCTGGGATTTGAAATCAATTACCTGGTGGTAAGAAGCAATATAGGCAACAAGTTAAAGACAAACTGAAAATCATAAATAGTGTTTTGCACTTTTCAAAAAATACATGTAAATATTAAAACTAAAAAATTTAAAAAGGCATCCTAACTCATAAATTACTTACAGCCAAAGCCCAGTGCACGCCTAGGTGCAAAGAAACAAAAACAAGATCAAAGAGGAAGAGATCCACAGCTTTTGTCCAGTTCTTCACTGCGGCATGGCCTTCACCACTCTGAAGCTTTGGGTAAAAGAAAGTGCTGAAAGAGAAGACTTTAAGGCTTCCCAACTGATCTCGGTTTCTCTTCATCAGCAAGGACAAATAGAAGTTGATATTCTTAGAAGTAGAAGAGGGAAAAAACAAAATTAAAAAACAAAAAAAACAACAACTCATTATTGGGAATGCACAAGATTGGTGACAGCCAGCATTAGTGCTTCATGATCATCAATGGTCTGATTACATTGATACTGTTGGCAGATACTAGTGTGCAGCAATTTACAGATGAGGTACTCACCCCTGTCTTTCTTTCTTCAGTTCTAAAGAAATTTTGAGAAAAACATTTCAGGAATGTTGCCCATAGAGTGGACTTCTGTGGTGCCTGTGAGTTTGAATTGCCAAAAAGCAGTTTAAATGCAGCTTCAAAAGGCTCTAAACAATCCCAGCCGAGAAAGAAGGGTCTTATCTAGTGTAACGATTGGTTATTTTCTGAAAATGTACAATTTATTACATTTTAATCACAAATGCTCGTCTTGTCTAGCTTTGCAATGCACATGCATACTCTGTGTAATCCAGGTCAATACAGTTAGGGTATGTCGAAAAACTCCCATCTCATTTTCTCCTCCAACTTCAAAATCATCCTACATCGCTGCAGAAGTACCAACCTAGTGTTTACAAAGTGAACGTGCAAAGATTAAACGCCCTTTACAAAAAAAAGGTAAAAGTGATGTAGGACTATTTTGACGTTGGAGGAGAAAATAAGATGGAGTTTTTGTTTAACATACCCTAACAGTCTTGAACCAGAGTGCACAGAGTACACATACGCATCGCAGAGCTAGACAAGATGAGCATTTGTGCTTAAAAAGTGTATAAATTGTATATTTGTTTAGAAAATAACATTGTTTCGCTAGATAAGACCCTTCTTCCTCGACTGGGATCATTTAGAGCCCTTTAAAGCTGCATTTAAACTACATTTTGGAAGTTTAACCTACATGGGGAAAATTTCTGAAATGTTTTCCTAAAAAGTATTTCTTTATGACTGAAGAAAGAAAGATGTGAACAACTTGTGAATACATTACCTGTAAATTTTGACATGGATAATCTCTGAAGTGATGGTGGTGTTTCCTTTTAATGACTCCAGAACACCCTTAATAGCCGCTTGTTTTTCAGTCCTAGAACTTGTTTTAGTCACAGCAAACTGGTCATATCTGTGAAAAACAACACTGTTTAATGCCTATTAGATAAATATCCAATATGTTCAACCACTCCTATATGAGACAGCACAAGAAATACGCATTTCATCATTAAATAAATAAATAAAAACTTTAAAGCAGTGGTCAATTATAGCATTATCATGGGTGCGTGTTTTTGAAAAGTCAGAAAAAAACAGAAGATACATCAGCATTTGTCAAAATAAAAACTGGGGCATTAAGCAAAAACAGTTAATAACCACTGGGTCTCAATCATTAAGCATATGCATGCACAAATTTGTGCATGAAAGCTATGTAGAAACATTTCCACAAAAAAAAAAAAAGTGACTCAGTAACTTTCAATCTAGAATGTATTCTAAATTTACAGAAAAATGTAGGAACCAAAAAAAAAAAAAAAATAAAATAAAAATAAAAATCACACTTGTTGGCCTTATAAACATGTTAAGATGAAACTTTGTAAGCATAAGAAAAGGTACATTATAGCTCAAGCTGTGAAGCAACTCTGCAAAAAGACAAACATGCATACAGCTGCTAATCAGAGGTCTGTAATGTCTGCATAGCAGGTATAGTGTTTATTGAGACTCACTATTCCCACTGTTTTAAAGCTATTTTAAGTTGTGCAGCTATTAGTATTCAAAGGATTAATAAATATTGAGTATTTTTTTAAAGAGAAACAGCTTTTTATTTCACCTAACATTTTGGCAAATCTTTCCTTTTTAAAGATGTGCTCCTATCTACATATTATGTATGCTGTATATTAAGCCATGCTAATGTAATGCTTACCTTACTACATATCGGACGTAAAGTTTTGCTGGGCAATCCACTTTCTTGCTGTTTTGAATATGGAACCTTTTTCTTCTTGTGTATTCATGTTCAGTATGCTGGAGAATGAAAGAAAATAAAGCTTTGATTGCATATTTTTAGAGCCAGACACTAGCATTTATTTGTGAGTGAACAAATACATATATATATTTTCATATGGCATATATCATTTTGTAAGGTGGACAAGCTTCTTATTCTGCAGACTGACTGCAGTAACCCTGTCTCCCTGCATTAAAAAAAAAAAAAACAAACAAAAAAACAAAGCAAAACATTTGATCGAACATTTTATGTTCAAATTGTACAGAATAGTCATGTAGACAAATATGAACTGTGCAAATGTATGAATTTCTTACATTTTAAAGGCAGACCATGTATCTTAGAACATTTATATAATGGGCGAGTACACCATGAATACATCTTTCAGACCATGTTTGCCTTATCCGGAATACCAACAGTACACCTGTAATAAGTGTTCATATATTCAAGCTACTTTAGACCAAGCAAAATGCCACCTACTGTGGAATAGCTGCATACAGTTTTGTTTATCAACCACTAAAGTGGCAAGAATAATATAGTGTATCTTTAAATGAAAATTCTTTATTTATAGAATATTCATCTCGAGCTCACATGAGTTTAATGATGCATGGATGTTGTGTTAATGGGAGAGAAGACATTGTATTTGTAAACATGTTATGGATTAATATCACAAAAATAAATAAATAAATAAATAAAATAAAAAATTACAGCCAAAGTTAAATCATTGGAGTCACATGGATTACTCTAGTGATGCCTTTACTATCTTTCTGGAGTTTGAAAGTGATAATTACATAGCTCTTAATGGAGGGTCAGAGATCTCTCAGATGAACAAAAGTCTTGGAGTAATTAATGACAGAATTGTCATCTTTGGGTAAACTAACCATTTAACAACGTACATTTGTTATTTCATACAGTAATTTCTATGACTAAGTTTCTAAACATGAGAAGAAATAAGAAAAACACTGTTGGTGTGCTCAAACTTTTGTTGGGTAGTGTAAAACTACATTTTACTTCTTTAGCATAAGAGGTGTCCAATCCTGAACCTGGGGTGCTACCTTACAGAAAAGTTTATTTAGAGCCCTAAGCTGTGATTGCTTATATCAGCTAATAAAGGTCTTCAAAAATCATTAAAATGTGGCAAAGTGGCCCTCTAGGAACAAAAATATACTTCCCGCCCTGGAATTCATTAACAGTGTGGTTATCAAAATGTATAGCGATACATACCAAATCATCTGTTGTGGGTGTCTTCTTGTAGTTTTTTCCGTGCTGACAAGCATATATCACCCTTTTTTTCACAGAGAGTGGGACGTATTCTGAATAGTCCTCAACTCGCCATAGATATTGTGGTGTCACTTTCTGTTTTTTGTTACTGTCATCAGACCTGTTATGAGAAAAAAGACTATTAATATTCAAAATGAATTAATACTCAAAACAGTAAAATTACAGGATGAGCACAGCATTAACAAATAATGTAATTATTAATAGAAATACTGCAGTGATTAATGTACTGCTCACTGTAAGTTCATGTTAGCTGCTAGATGCTTTAACTAATGTTAATAAATGAGGTCTTACTGTAAAGATTTACAATCTACTACATATCTTCTTACACTGCATATTTTTCTATACTTATACTGTTTTTGTGTTAATGTGTTTTCTGTAGTGAATCTGAAACAAGACAAATTCCTTATATCATGGCAAATAAATATAAGATATTTCCACAACAGAAATATTTCCCATTAAAAGAAAACATGCTATAAATGTAAATGTAAAATGTTAAATTACCAGACAGTGTAAGATGTGCCAGATGCAGGCTTGTGGCTTTCCAGTAGAAGTTCTTCGTCTGAAGAAACAATTCCTGATATGTACTCTTCGGATGAAGTACATATTTTAAAATATGACGGTAGCCAGTCTGAAAGAAACAAAGTATATTTTTTTGAAGAGGTTCATACTTTCGTCTACATGATCTTTTTATTCTTTATAATCACTCGGTATAATTGTGGAAACATGCATTTATACTGTATATAAAAGTACCAATTATGAATTACTAAAATTAACCATGGTTTATTACAGTAAAAGTGTGGTAAAAGTGTTTTTTTATTTATTTATTTACCGAATAGACTGCCATTTGTATTACCAGTTTTACTACAAATACCACAGTTAAACTATGGTTCGTTTGGCACAAACATTATTATGCTATGGTTACCATAAAAACTACACACACCCTGGGCCTGTACCATGAAGCCGGATTAGCTGGCTAGCCAGGTAAGTTTAGAATTAGTTTGCACCAATGCTGGGTTTTAGGTACCATGAAAGAAACTCGGCTTCAGTTGGTGTTCATTGCCATGGTAACTTGCGCTGCACGGCTAACCTGCTCCGGGGCAGGTTAAGTTCTGGATTCGAGATCTCAAAACGAAATTTGACCAATCAGTAGTGAACATTTAAGTGACGCAACTAATTTCTAGTGTCTGTTGCAATGGCTTGTCCTTTTCTGAGAAATCCCGTGGACATTTCCGCGCAAATTGTTCGAAGAGCGCTTCGCAGAGAAAGAGTTTTTAGGGACAGACAAGATCCCATTGCCTTCCCTGATAGTTACTTGTATGAAAGATACAGATTTTCCGCCAAAGGCATATTGTATCTTTGCGAACTTCTAGAGCCGCACATAACAAATGTGACGCGTCGAAGCCATGCCCTTACTGTAACGCAAATGGTATGTATTGCGTTGCGTTTTTTTGCAAGCGGAACATACTTGTATGCAATCGGTGATGCAGAGCACCTAGGAAAAAACACGGTTTGTCGAACCATTCGTAAGGTGGTCCTCGCACTGCAAGGCTACCTAAACAGCTTTATTGTATTCCCTGGCTTTTTATCGACCTTATCAATTAAAGAGGGTTTTTATAAAATTGCAGGTGAGATATATTAATAAAATCACATAATTTTATTTCTCTTATAACACTTACATGTTTACTATAATACAGTACTTTTATCTAAAAGGATTCCCTAGAGTCATAGGAGCAATAGACTGCACGCATGTTGCAATCTCCACAGCTCTAGGAGACCATGAGGCAGACTATGTAAATAGGAAGTCTTTTCACAGCCTTAATATTCAGGTAGGTGTACTATGATTGTGATATTTTTAGCTTTAGTTAGGTGAGTATTTAGATAAAAAAAAAAAAATAGCATTTTAATTATCTACTGTACTGTGTTCATCTGCAGATGACTTGTGATCATGAATGCATGATCACAAGCTTGGATGCCAAGTGGCCCGGCTCAGTGCATGACTCACGAATTTTCCGTGAGTCTTTGTTGTGTCAACGCTTTGAGGAAGGCAAGTTACATTTGGAACACTACAGACTACTTTAAAGTATTCTTTTAAAATGTGACAGCGACATTTTCAGAATGTTTCCTTTTCTGTTTTATGACAGGGCTTTTTGATGGGGTGTTAGTTGGAGACAGGGGATATGCATGCCAGAGGTTTTTGCTAACCCCTTATCCTGACCCCCAGACACGATCACAAAACCGGTTCAATGTGGCCCTCAGTAAAACCAGGGTCAAGGTAGAGATGACCTTTGGCATCCTAAAGGCACGCTTCAACTGCCTTCGGCACTTAAGAGTGTCACCAGAACGGGCATCACAGATAGTGGCTGCATGTGCCATTCTGCACAACATAGCCACTATCAGAAAGGAGCGAGTACCAGCATTAAACCAGCTTCTCCCTGATGAAATTGACCCCATCACACTTGACCACCCAGCTGGTGCAGCTGTCAGAGAAGCAATCACAACACAATATTTTACTTAAGCACACTGAAACTACAGATGTTTTGTTTTTTTATTGGTTATGTGGCTGTAGAGCAAGGAGAGAGAGCAAGAGAAAGTAGCATTAATAAAAATTCTGTATTCATGCCAAAGTGTTAGTTGGTTAATGGTGTACGTACAGAAATCTGTTTTTCAAGCTGTTTAATCTCCAGTTTAATTTTTTTTATTTGGAGTCTCCTCAGCTCACAGTCAAGCTCCTTCAGTGTACAGTCTATTTCCATTTTTCTTTTGTAAAGGGCCCTGACTGAGTCAGTTTCCACCTGAAACCAATAAAACTGAAGGTTAATCAAATGACAAAATATTGCACTTTCTACTTTCTAATGTTAGGTAATGTTTAAGCATTACCTTGTTCACATTCCTTTTGAATCCCATTGAGGTAGAGGCCTCAGGTTCAGCGGTAGGTTGTGAAAAATCCTACAACAAATGAAAAAAGGACCAGAGTCACTTTATTGCTATACATTCACATGTGTGCAATAATTAAGTCAACAGCACTCACCTCAGCAAGCCCAGTGCCTTCAGTCTCAGAACAGGCAGACAGTGTCTCCTCATTTGTTACACTCTAAATAAGAAAAATAGGCCTATGTAAAGCAGAAATGTTGTAAAACAGGTTATGTTCAAAGTGTTCATTTTGCTGTATACTGACCTCTGTCTGGGAGACTGCATGTATGTGTGATGGCTTTAGCAGGGCCACTGTGTTTCCATCTACTGCATAACATAGTTAGTAATACAAAAATAAATAATGTAGTAAGGCTTTGGACACATACCCACTGTTACTTGCTTAGAGGAGCCAGCACCAGGGTCAGACTGTCTAGCACCTGAAATACCATCCATTATTGGTCGCCCCTCATTGTTACTTAGAGCCAACTCCTCTGCCACAGTGTATTCTGGAGGAGGTGGTCCTCCTCCTGTTTTTCGGCCGTCACACTTTTTCTGTTTGCTGCCAAGAAGCGTTTGTGATACAATGTTCTCATTCAAAAAAAAAAAAAAAACACACACATCATCAGAAATACTCACCACTTTGAAGTATATTTTTATATTTTGTCCTGATCTGCTGCCAAGTACGTTTGGAGTTTGGGTTGCATCTAAATATAAAGTCAAGTAATATGATCTTGTATCATTTTCACATTTACATAAACAAATAAAAATACATTGTAATTTTGTGTATTTACACAATGCCTTCATATGAATATAGTTATATACATACATAGCCCTATACTATATAGCCATATATATATATACATATATATGTATGTATATATGTATGTATGTATGTATGTATGTATGTATATATATATGTGTGTGTGTGTGTGTGTGTGTGTGTGTGTGTGCGCGCGCAAGCAATTAAAATTATTTTAACTGTTAACAGTAGTTCAGTAGTGAAAGCATATTGAAATAACATAAGTTAGTAACACTACAACTTTAGTGATCATTCTTCATTTGTCCGGTCGAATGCTTTTAACAATTACACTGTTATTGTAAAGTGTTAGCATAATTTTTACGGGCGTGCAAATAGATAAACTAACGTTACATATACATAATTAGACCTTGATGTATAAAATATGTATTTAACTTACGCATTAACGCTATCCGCAATCTTTCTCCAACAGTCTTCTCTCGCTTTGGCAGCAGACACGGTATTACTGCGCGCTTGTAAAACGTGCTTAAATTCATTGTATTTCTGCATTATAATAGTTTGCTCCTCAGTGGAGAAATATAAGGACCTCCCTCTCTCCATGTCGAACGCAATTGGTTGTTCGGTGGCACGTCACTCTTTTATGTGCACGCGCGCGCCTCAAGTAATCATGCTTAAGGATCAAAGCCTGGGTTAACAAAGAAAGTTGATGAGCTTCATCATGGTACCAATAATGCCTGATTGAATGGGTTTGGATTTGTCAACCCAAAACTAATCCTGTAACTCTGAGTTTGTTCATCTACGTTCATGGTACAGGCCCCCTGTGGTTTTGTTGTTGTTGTAAAACCATGATTTAACTTTGATAAAGAGACGGGCTAAGCTATTGACGGTTACTGGTTGTTTGTTTTCGAAAATCGTTTAAATGTAAGATTATAAAACATAAAAAAATAACCTGTATATGACCTGGTTTGTTCTTCATTATCGCAGATATGCTTTCCTCCCTCACCATCCATCGGCGCTCATTCTGGGATTGAAAATGCCCGCGCAAAAAAAAAAAAAAAAAAAAAAAAAAGAAAGTATACTGCCCACGATCGGTGACCTCTTAATTAATTGGGAAAGGGGGCGTTTTCCCAACGCCTCCAAAAACGCCCATTTTACGTGGTGGTAATGAAACCCCTGGAATTTAGTGAATGCCGCGAGTCCAGCAGCAACAGCCATAAACCCGTGCTAAAGTGCATTTTGCGACAGGAAAATCGGACGTTCATTGGCTCTCGCCTGCATTCGTCACAGATTACGACATGCCGTGTTTCTGGTGAGATGTGTTGGACGCGCGGGCGCCTTCGAGGAGTGGATCAAGACAATAATCTGGATAATATTTTCAGCGATTAACAATTTAAATTCTGCTCTCATCCTACTGCACCTCAAACCTACTGTATTCCGCCAGAGAGCACTGCGGCTGCAAACGCATCGTTATTTGGATTACTTTTTTGTATGGCTGTTGACATTTTTGCAATAAATAAATGATTGTGATTGCATTTTCCTGTTTTTTATATTTTTATTACTGTTCAGTCATAGTTAACGTTAGGTTTAGAGGTAGAAGTGGGATTAGCGACTATAAAAAATATTTTTAGATATATTTTCAGATTGTGTGTTTATGTATTGAACCCTGTAACTTCCTTGAACAAGAGGGGAACAATCGCCACTTTAATTTACAGCCCGCAGAGGGCACACTTACCCTGTAACTACATGGAACAAGAGTATAATTTCCCAGTAATTTTAAAAAGCTTACGTATAGATACACCAAACTTACGATTTAATAGAATAGGTACCTGTTAAGTTTTTAAGTAATTCCATTATAAATTATTTGTATATCTGTTTGCTACCCCGTTATTACCCAAACGTAACATATTGTTCCCTTATACTTACACGTAGGTACAATATAAATACGAAACATTCACTGTAACTTCAGTTTACTTGCGCAGTTCTTTGCAGGTTGTATATCTGGTTGTTACCCCCGAATTACCAAAACGTAACATAGCCTATTGTTCTCTTATGCCTACACATACGTAATAGGTACACTATAATTACAGAAACGTACACCGTAAATTCAGTATACTTATATAGTTCTTTGCATGTTGCATATCTGGTTTGTTACTCCCTTACTACCCAAATTTAATTCCCTTATACCTACATGTACATTCTTTATAGGTACACTATAATTGCAGAAACATACACCGTAAATTCAGTTTACTTACGTAGTTCTTTGCGTTGTAATCTAAAGCGTTACCGATATATTTATTATTTAAGAGAACTTCTCGAAGAACAGAATGCAGAAAAAACAAATTTACAACCACTTATGCAAAGTACAAAGAACGGTATAAACAAACAAATAAACAAACAACAAATTATGTTCTAAATTTATTTTTTAATAGTCATGCTGTCATTTTTTCCTATCAGCTGTTGGCAGGAGTCGACACATTTCTGGAGATCTTTTGCATATACTTGCAAAGTTGTCCCTGCAGTATGTGAGGGAGCAGAAAAGTCCTCCCCCTCTGATGCAGTTTTCACCTGTGATCACAATTACAGAAAAAGACATTGCAAAAAAAATATCACTACATGTCAATTTTGCATAATGTAAAGAAGTGTTGCACAAAGCTTATATTTAACCAAATATAAAGATAGAGACTTCTGTGTCCAGTAGGTGTCACTCAACTCCACTCTGATTGGCTCAAATTTACCTTAACCCCTGGTATACCCTATACCTTACGAAAATTAAACATGTTCATACCGTAGTTTAAAAAAAAAATAAAAATAAAAAACACATTGTTACCATAGTTTAACGATGAGTACCATTAAAAAGCCATGGCTGTTCTGCAAAAAAATGTGGTTAAAACCTCTTCAGCCCTGTTGCACATTTTGCATTTTTACAGAGTTAGGCATACCTGAATTTAAACTCACCCCGTCGTTATCCAAGATGTTCATGTCTTTCTTTCTTCAGTCACAAAGAAATTAAGTTCCAGGATTCATCTCCATATAGTGGATTTCACTGGTGGCCAGCAGACTGAAGGTTAAAAATGCAGTTTCAGTGAAGCTTCAAAGGGCTTTAAGTGATCCCAGCTGAGGAATAAGGGTCTTATCTAATAAAACGATCTGTCACTTTCTTAAAAAATAAAATAATGTTTATACACTTTTAAACCACTTTTTAACCACAAATGCTCCTTTAGTTCTGCGATGCGCACGCACTTCTCCACACATTACGTAATCCTGTTGGAAAGGCCTTGGGCGATTCATTTTTGTAGTTCGGTTAAAAACTCCATCACATTTTTTCTTCTAACTTTAAATCATCCAACATCATTGCTTTACATTTTTGCTAAAGGGCATTTGAGATTTTTGCATGTTGGTTTTGTAAATACTGAGTGCACTTCCGCCTACGTCACGCTTGACCTTTCCAACATAACGGAATGCTAAGCTAATGCTTACCCAGCATTTGTGGTTAAAAATGTATATATATATATATAATTTTTTAAGAAAATCGATCGTCCTGCTAGATAAGATCATTGTGTATAGTGTAGAGCCCTTTGAAGCTTCATTAAAACTGTGTTTTTAACCTTCAGTTCACTGGCCACTATGAAATCCATGAAGAAAAATCCTTGTTCCCCTTCAGGAACTTGAGCTGCGTCGAAACGCTATGGGAACGCCCCCAGCGTGACCACGCTCTGAAACACGTGTGCATACAGTCCAATGGAGAAGCGAGACGTCACAGGCAGGGTGACGTAGAGACCAGGAAGCTTAAAAGCATGCGCGGTGCGTGCAGCTGGCAGCTTCTGTCTTTCACCAAGCACTCTCTCTGTGTGTGTGTGTGTGTGTGTGTGTGTGTGTACTTGTTTTTGCTACATTGTGGGGACCAAATGTCCCCACAAGGATAGTAAAACCTGAAATTTTTGACACATGTTAAAAAATGATTAAAAATAGTAAATGATGTTTATCTGAAAGTGCAATGATGCAAACATTTTAGGGTTTAGGGTTAGGGTTGGGTTAGGGGATAGACAATATCGTTTGGTTAGTATAAAATCGTATAAAAACGGGTTAGAGACGGGTCCTCCCTCTCTCTGCCTTTCTCCCAAGATCTAGCACTTTCTCTCGGGGATCGGAAGTCCGCGTTGCGGTTTTTCCCCCTCTGAGTGAGAGCTCGCGCTGCTGCGGCTATCTTTCTCCGTGGAGATTGATGCTGTCCGCAAATGACCTGACTGCATATTAGATCACTCGTTTCTACCTGCCCTCGCTTCTAAAAAATAAATAAATAAATAACAGGAACGGGAATTCAAGCGATTTATGTGTGGTTTGTTCGAGAGCTGAGCATGTACAGTCCACCTTTGAGGGGGCGGGCTGTGTTCATTCATAAATGTGTTCATTCAAAAACAGAAAAAGAAAACAAACAACATGCATTTTGAATGTTTAGCTCTTCTCCCATTGTCATTTAATTCTGAGAAATTAAATTTGTTTACTGCACTCTCACCCTGTACTTTCGCTAAGTGTGTGGATGCTGCTGTGGCTTAGCTGTGGCTCCCAGGGCATCTGCATGCTGAACCTTACTCGCATTTTGTTGGTATTAGCTAATTCTGAGCACGAGCGGTTCGGCATCGAGATGTCGTCCTCACCCATATGAAAGAACTTGGGTTGCGACTGAACGCAGAGAAAAGTGTGCTTTCTACATTAGAGAGAACCACTCATCTAGGCGTGGTTTGGGATCGACCACGATGCAGGCATGTCTTTCTCCTGCTCAGATCAAGTCATCCTTGCAGCAGTCAAGAGAGTGAAAGTAGGCACTCACTGTGAAGCAGTTTCAATAACTGCTGGGTCTGAAGGCAGCTGTGTCCAACGTGATACCTTTTGGCCTGCTGTACATGAGACCCCTGCAGTGGTGTCTCAAGACCAAGGGGGTTCTCTCCGAGGGGAAACCTGCTTTGCATGATCAAGGTCACATGGCGATGCCTACGTGCCTTGGACATGTGGAGGAGACCTTGTTTCTTGTCTCAGGGCCCGGTGCTGGGAGATCCTTGTCGCCGCGTAATGCTAGCGACGGATGCGTCCCTCACCGGTTGGGGAGTGGCCATGAGTGGCCACCCCGCCCACGGTCTGTGGAGTGGTCACCATCCAGCTTGGCACATCAGCTGCCTGGAGATGCTGGCCGTGTTTCAGGCACTGAAACACTTGTACCCGGACCTATGAGGCAGTACGTATAAGGAGGATCCTGACTCCTATGGTCCAGGACCTCTGAGGGCAGGCCCTTCTGGGGAAGGGCGTGGTCCACCACATTCTTCGGTGCCCTCGGGAGATCAGCCTCCCAACCCTGCCGGTGCTCCAGGGCACAGCGGTCTCCAGCGAGCCCACACCTCAGTCTTCCGCCTGGAAACGTAGCAGAGCTGGGGAGCTCGCCACCCCTGCGGGGGTCTCTACAGCAGCTAGCAGCAGCTCAAACAACTGTTTCTATAACTGCTGGGTCTGATGGCAGCTGTGTCCAACGTGATACCTTTTGGCCTGCTGTACATGAGACCCCTACAGTGGTGGCTTAGGACCCAGTGGTTGTCCCTGAGGGGAAACCCGTTTCACACATCAAGGTCACGCGGTGATACCCACGTGCCTTGGACATGTGGAGGAAGCCTAGGTTCCTGTCTCAGAGCACGGTGCTGGGAGCTCCTTGTTGCCGCGTAACGCTAGTGACGGATGTGTCGCTCACTGGTTGGGGAGCGCTCATGGACGGCCACCCTGCCTATGGTCAGACATCCTGCCGAGGCCCGGGGAATGGATGCTTCACCCAGGGTTGGTGAAGCAGATTTGGAGAGTGTTTTGCCAGGCTCAGGTGGACCTCTTTGCGACTCGAGAGACATCGCAATGTCCCCTCTGGTACTCTCTGACTCATCCAGCTCCACTGGGGCTGGATGCCATGGTACAGACGTGGCCGAGGCTTCGTCCGTACGCCTTTCCCCCAATTGCTCTGCTCCCGGGAGTTCTGGAGAGAGTGTGTCATTTTTTCCCTCGCTGGAGTTTTGGAAGTTGTGGGTGTGGCCCCTGAGGGGGCACACCTCATAGCTTCCGGTCTCTCAACTGAGGTTGTTGAGACCATCCTCCAATCCAGAGCTCCCTCCACAAGGAAACTGTATGCCCTGAAGTGGAAACTTTTCACTTCATGGTGTGGAGAATGCCAGCAGGACTTAGTTAACTGGCCACTTGGTGGGTTGGTGTGGTTGGGATGCTATTCCATAGCCTCGAGTCCTCTGAACCCCCCATTGACATGACACGATAGTTGATTGACATGAGCGTCTTACCTTTTGATGCCGGAGCAGGGATGTAAGTTAGACAAGAATATCTCTGATTGAGCGACTGAGGTGTTGTGTTGCTGGATGTAATAATGAACATAGTGGTCGTCATTTACTCCCGACATCTGAGCTGCTGAAGATGCAGTGGATTAGTTTGTTTGAGAAGGGAATGTGGCTCCCAATCTAAAGTAAACAATCTCTCAGAGCAGCAGAGAGTAGAGAGGGGTGGGACGAGCAGAGCTCATTTGCATTTAAAGAAACAATTCCTCAGAATGGGTTTATTTTTGCAGAGCTGATTTTGACAAGGTAAAAAGGGTGTTGTTTTACACAACCATTGATAATTTTTAACCAAAGTATATTATAGACTTTTCATTAAGACCCTAAAGAATCATATCAACTTGTGGAAAATTGGCATTCGATGACCCCATTAAGATCCAAAAGTGATTCAGTCAAGAGCAGTGAATGATTTTCTTTTTGTCTTTTGTTGTTTGTTTGTGGACAATATATATCAGCAGGTTTATTTGACTACTGACCGACTGCACATTTATTTAACACATAACCGACTGGTTTAACATGAATACACAACACAACAGGCTTTTTGATCTAATTATGTGTGTATTTTACCATTCAAGCGCAGTAAGACGTGATAGAGATGTAAATTCGTGATGGCGTGCTGTTCGAGAGAGAGACACATTCTGTGTGTGCTTCATCTGTGTCAGACAACGTGAGCCCCGTATTGGGTTCTTCATTGTGCTTAATAACTCTATTTAACATCGAACATGTCCCATTCTTTATTTACTCATGCATTAATGTTCTTTCATCACTGTTAGGTGCATGTAATTTTAAAATAGTACTGTACACACAGATATATTTGCATGCACCTGCTGAAAAAAAAACTGCTAAAATCAGCTTTAGCTGGTTGGCTGGTTTTAGCTGGTCTTCCAGGCTGGTCTTAGCTGGTCAGCAGGCTGGTTTTAGAGGGGTTTTGGGGCCACTTCCAGGCTTGTCTTAGCTGGCTAGGCTGGAGACCAGCTAAAACCAGCTACTTCCAGCTTAAACCAGCTAAAACCAACCAACCAGCCTAGGCTGGTTTTACCTGTTTTTCTTTTCAGCAGGGGTGGCATGTTACACTATGTTTCTCCTCCCAATACATAAATCAGCATCTTATCTAATCAGTCACATGGTCTAAATTTTCCCGCTATTGCAGAGTATTATTTAGCAAACTCATACATACCCAACATGAATATAAACCTAAAAAATGTTCAGTAGTTATTCAAAAGATGTACACAATGAGTGATTAAGACTTGGTAGTCAAATGTGTGAGTTACATGCATAATATGAAGTTATGTATAGTAAGGATTAATTGCTCATAAGTCATTTTAGCATAATTTTGGTACATATATACATGGAAGGTTTCTGTGCCATTCTGTGAACGTGATGTATGTTCTGCTAAGGAACGAAAAGGTCAAAAGGGTATAGAAGGAATCTCAGTCTGGTCCTTGTCTTGGGTGGAGGAAACCACCCAGTAAAGTCTCTACTAATGATTTTCCTCATGTGATGGTCATGATGGGCTGTGTCTTTGACCATTAATCTTCTTTCCTGCCCCAAAATTAACAATCTACTTACTGAGTTGGAATTGTCAGTAAGTGTTCTTTTGTTTTAATGCTGCAAGCTGTTCAAAGCTCCTAGACTTGCTTCAGACTCATGGCACCAGGATATCATGGACAGATTTATGATGTTGTCTGCTTATTCTGGGCCTCTTTGTGGAATTTGGCTCTTTGGGTTGTTTCAACACTTCTGTTTGAATCTTCAATTGTCTGATTTGCTCTGATACACTACACATCAGATCTGTCAGATGGAGTCTGTAACATTTCAGTACATATGAGTCATGAACATAATGTTTTATTGTCTGATGTAACTCAAAATAATGTACTAAAGTACGATTTTTCTGTTTCCATTTTGTTTCAGTTGTAACGTCAACTACAGCAACAGCACTGAATCCAGACACTGCACCAAGATCTGTGAATCAAGGTGTGTATGTACATCATTCTCATTTCAGACACTGAATTCACACTAGAATCAGTTTCTAAATGTACTGAATCCTTTCTGGAGCAGCTGATCACAAACTTTAACTCGTTAACTTGTACATTTCCCAAAATACTTAAAGATGAAAACTAATACTGTTAAAAGTAACTATAAAATGTCAAAGAGACGATCCTAAACCATCATGTCTGTGTCATGGGCATTTAGTGAATATGAGGTATAGTCTGTTAGTGTGCAGATGGCTTTCAGTTCAAATAAACAATTCTCTGGAAAACCTGATACTGATTGCTCAATTGTAACATCCAGTGATCAGATATCTGCTAGTATTCACCATTGTCCATAGACCATTTTGCTAGATGTAAACCACACTGGTCCAGAAGCACTTCCTGTTTTTTTGTTTTTTATTTTTTATTTTATTTCACATATACAAATACATCTTAAAGGTGCTAACATTTTCATCCAGTCAAATGTTTTGTTGGTTGTATTTTTTTGTGATGTTTGTGTAAAGTAAAAAAAAAAAAAAGAAACAGGAAGTGTATGTATGGGACCAGTATGTTTACATCTGATGAAATGGTCTATAGCAACACTGTATATCAGACACCGGCCTGATTATTAGTATTTCTGAAACCAGCACTACATAGAAACACAACTGGACTGTCCTGTGTCTCAATTATGAAATGTTGTGAAAATGACCTCAGAGGATTAATAATACTAATATTACTGTCAGTGGTAAAAATACTGTAATATTGATGCAGTGGTGATGATGCTGCTCAGCCAGTTGTTTAGTACATTTGAACTGACTATTTTTAGTGTAAGCTGTAAGATAATATAGACCAGGGGTGCATTTCTTAAAAGCATTATTAGCCAACTATTGTCGAAAGTTCTGTCATTATTACTAACATAGTTCAACAATTCAGTGTTTCCCGAAACCATAGTTCAAACAAACATTCGAAAAATAGTGTTGCAAACTTACATGGTTGAAACTACAGCTCTCAACCTGCGTTAGAAGCATAGTTTCTTAATAAGACATATGCACTTAAATAAATTATGCTCTTATACTATCTAAATACAAATGCATTTTAATCTATGTATTTTTGTGCATCCTTAATAAGGGCCATTTTTGAAGAGTGCACATGTGCATAAATGAACCCCCAGAGTATGACGTAAGAGGGAACCCGTGATGAAACAAATCGAATAAAACAAAATGACAGGAAACAAAAAAATAGTAAATTATTCATCATGTACTTGTACTTGTTGAGGCACAGAACTATTAACTAACTGTTAAGTAATTAGTCATTGTGCCTCAACAAGTAAAGTCTTAACATAATGATATCTTTGCAAATCATTAGCTAATGATTAATTAAAGCAGACAACTGGTTGAAATGCATGGCTTCAACCCATGAAGAAGCATGGCTCCAACTCATTGAGACACATGACTAACTAATTCTAAATCCAAAACTACAATGACATATTACTTAACAGTTAGTTAATAGTTCTGTGCCCCAACAAGTAAAGCCATGACATAATGATGCATTAGCAGATCATTAGCTAAGGATTAATTAAAGCAGACAACTGGAAGGTGAGTAATTAACACATGAATTTACATGATTAGTTAATAAAGTTATTAGGGAATTAATACATTATGACCCGTGTAACTAATAACAATTTATTGATTACTTAATCTATGAATCATATAGAATGTTTATTAGTTGCTGATGTAGTAATCATTAATAAATGGTTTAGTTCTTCATGAATTATACATTAACTCATGATTATCTTTGGTTCGGGCTAAAATGCCTAGCTCGGACCCCTCTCCCTGGGCAGGGGCAGTGCCCCGGGCTCGAGAATGATTACTGAGCTCGGAGCCCTCTCCCGGACAGCACGCCAAATACGCATAATCTTTACTCAGTTTATTATATGCAAGTGTGAACTCGTGAAATAAGGATAATTATGCTATTTAATGTGTAATTTATCATTTTTTGTAGTTTGCTGTTTTTCTGTATGTTGTTAAACACAGTAATGCTGAATGTGTTTCTCTGTATCGTCTCAGTGATTGTGATTGTTGTAGGCGCTTCATTCGCTGTTCTCCTTCCTGCTCTGATTTTTTTTGGCTGATTCAGAAAAAAGAGCCGGTGAGTTTTAAAAATATCTTCTATTCTGGTACAACAGACAAAAACATCTGACTGAGTATTTACAGATAAAATTAGAAATCAGTGAGTTAACACAAACAGTGTTTCTATTCTTCAGCACTAGAATTCTTCTAGACTCTTTTAGAAAATGCTTGTTGTGTTTGGTTTGTGTGTTTGATCATAACTATTCACATGCCATTATTTTTCTGGGCCCGTATTCACAAAACATCTTAAGGCTAAAAGTAGCTCAAAACTTGCTGATTTAGGAAAAAATCTTAAAAATAATGGGTGTGTCGGTCTTAAATTTAGGACTCCTAAAAAGCATATTTCATAGAGTGTTTTAGCACTAAAACTAGCTCCTGCAGTTACTGTGGTAATTTTCCTGTCATGTTACAGTATGATCTGTCATCCTAACCTCATGTCTGTGTAATAGATTTTCACTAAACCTGTAGGTTTTACACATACTTTACTTCAACATTTGCAGCTCCTGAAATAAATAATTAGTCTGCTTCACACAGTAGTGATGGATGGGCCTTTAATAGCTTAATTTGCTGTATTTTCATTGATGTTTAGGAGCAGACAGATGATGTGACTTTTATGTGACTGAAGTTACTGTGAACAAGAAAAAACAAGCCAGAAAAATAAGGTAAACAAGTAAACAATTCCTCAACATGACCTATATCAGTTTTATTATATGCAGTTCTTCTAAATGTGTCTTGAATTGAGCTCAAACAACATGCTGTAATAGTTGTGTGTTAAAACAGTAACTGTGATGTTGATTCAGGTTCGCTGTGATGATAAAGTGACTTACGCTTCCATCAGAGGAGCAGAAGCTGGAGCTCAGGAAAACTTTTTGGACAGATGGTCCCAACTGTTACGAGTAGTTAATTAATTGTCAGCTCTTTGTAATATTATATCTTTCCGTCAATAATAAAATAGCCTATGTCCAACATGTATACAGTATGTATGAAATGTATTTAATTTTAAATTTATTTTCCATCATTATACAAGACAGGTCAAGATAAATCTTTTCATTACTTTTATATTATATGTTAGCTATAAAGCCACAGCAGAACTGTTGTGCATCTCTGAACAACACAGTGATTCGTCTCTGGGTGAATCTGTTTTTTAAACTAATCAGGTGAAACAATGATTCAATTGTGAGCCCATTTACTTGATTCCAAAATGAATCAGATGTTTGAACAAATCAAATGACTCAGTGGGCCCAATTATGTACCTGGAGCAATGCAGCGGCAGGTGTGACGCAAGTGTTTATTGCAAGTTTCAGCCCAACGCAGTTATCATTTTCACGTCCTGTGCCACATTGTTTAAATATCAAATGCATTTGTGCACCTGTGGGTGTGCTGGTCTGAAAATGCAGTGTGTTCAGGCGCATTGTTGGTGCGTTGCCATTTTGAGGCAACTGAAATAAACTGCGCCATTGACCAACTGAAACCTGGTCTAAAGTCAATAGCGCAATATTGTTTTGTTATTTAAAGAGTGCATTATTAATATGCACCTATAGACAGGTGCACAATGCACATACACTCTGCTTATTACAAACAGGGACGTGCAACAGCACACAAATATGCCAAATATTAATAATGATTACAATATAAAAGATTATTGTAAAAGCCCATTTGAGTGGGCTCGGCCTTTGAATGCACCCCCCTTTGCATCTGCCCTGCTCTGTGGAGAAGTGTTCAGTCTTTGTTCTTGCAAAATCTGCCATGTAAATAGTGAATTGGTTGGTTTAATGCATGTTACGCCCAAAACACACCCATGACTCATCAAGAGAATAGGGACAACCCTTTCAGACTATGCGCCGAGCATGCAGACTGTTTTCCAATCTTTAAAATAGCAAAAGTGGATTCGGACACCTGCACCATGCACTTTAGACCATTTGCTTAGACCAGGGGTCACCAAACTTGTTCCTGGAGGGCTGGTGTCCTGCAGAGTTAACCCCCAACTTTCCTCAACACACCTGCCTGGAAGTTTTTTAAGTATACCGAGTAAGACATTGATTAGCTGGTTTAGGTGTGTTTTATTAGGGTTGGAGCTAAACTCTGCAGGGACACTGGCCCTCCAGGACCGGGTCTGGTGACCCCTGGCTTAGATCGTTAAAATGCGGCACAGTGTCTAAATTCACTTACTCGATTTCATTAAACTGGACTATATTAGTGGACTAATGCAAGGAATATGAATAGGGGGTGATTCCACATACAGCCAGAGTATTTGACTAGGGAGCCCACAACTGTGTGTGTATATATCAATGATAATAACAAATGCAACACATTTTCGCATTTTTTTTGGTCTTAATTTTTTATGTATTTATTTTTTTCAACTTAAAAACAATTTAAAAAAGAAAAACAATTTAAAAAAAGAAAAAAAAAGGAAAAAATGTTTGAGTATCATCACCATACTTGGCCACATTTCCCAACACTTTACAGTATTTTCAGGGCAGTGAGCTCACTGTTGAGGTTTATAAACATGTTATTGCTGTGAGATCTCAGTTTGTTTGACCGCACAGGTTATTAAAGAAACTCAGAAGAGGAACTGACATCTTAACTCACACAAAACTGATGATCTCTGAACCCAGTTTGGACTGATGGGTCTGAATTTTCACACGTTCAGGCAGTGTTGACATGACACCATTTTCAACAACAACAACAAAAAAAAAACCTTTTTTTTTGGGCTGTTCATTTACACAACAGTGCGAACAACAATACAATAGAGATTTCAAAGTGCAAGTTTTTGAAAACAATACTCCTATTGTTTCTGTGTGAACTACAAAAATATCTTCTTTCACCACAAAGTACCTTTGGTGAAACAGAAAGGTTCTTCAGATGTTACAGGTTCTTTAGACCATTTAGACAAAAAATGTTCTTCTATGGTATCGTGAAGCACCTTTATTTTTAAGAGTGTACTGGATTGGCATGTGTGATAGAGCATTTTTAGCCGTGGGCAACATATGACCATGTTGTTGTCTGTGTGCAAATTGCGGCATCACTGAATCAATATTTTCCTGTTTATATCTGTAATGCACTATATAAATAAAGTGTGACTTGACCTTTCCTAGTTTGTGTGTTGTATTCATACTCTTTGTGTAAACTTTTGTCTTGTTTTAATTGATCATGGTGACTGTGGGTCGAACACTTTGTGAGACATTACATGTTTCCTGTAGTATTTCCAGAGCTGTGATCTCACTGTTGAGGTTTGGAAACATGTTACTGTGATCATCTCTGAATCCACATTAGACTGATGGGTGTGAATCTGGACACTCATGCTGCTCTTTATGAGACTGTCTGTCTGAACACAGGAAAGAAAGACTGACAGAAAGAGAAAATGGCTGATAAGTGTCATTTGTGTCTGCTGGGACTGATCATTCTCTCTTCACTTCTCACAGGTAAACACATTTCTACATGCTCTTTAAAGAGTTCAATATGAATATACATACATAGAAATGTTTTACTAGAGCTGGTCTGGTGTTGAGATTGTGAATGAGTTACTCTGTTCAGGTTTTATTCTTCCTGAAATTCATGTTCTGATCTCAGAGTCACATTTACAAATACTGTTTTAGTCCTGAATGCACTGACATCTGACACTGAGAATGACCTGCTGACACAGGAGTTTGTTTATGAAGCTTCATTTATGTATATATAACATAACATTCACTCAAATGTTCTTGTGTTTCAGGTACCAGTGGAGTGGATGAGACTCATGTGTTCATCAGTTCTGGTGAAAATGTCCGTCTGCCCTGTAATAATGATCTCCATGACTGTAAATCAACTACATGGAACTATAACAGACATTCGGCAGCAGTTGAACTGATTGGTGGTGGGATTAAGAAAAACACAGAGAGACATGAGAGACTGAGTCTGGGGTCTGACTGCTCTCTGAACATCAAGAACGTCATAAAAGAAGATTATGGACTTTACAGCTGCCGACAATATGTGAATGGACAACAAGGAACGTGATGCACGTGTTCATCTGCATGTTCTTCATGGTAATTTTACAATTATGTGGTCGATTTAAAGTGCAAATTCTCAGTTTAATTGCTCATGATGGTTGAGAAGTGTGTGATTTGTGTGTTATTCTGTGTTTCAGTCTCTTCATCATCCTCACAGACTGAGATCAGTGCAGGCAGCTCTGTGACTCTCTACTGTCAGTTGTATTCATATACTGGAGTCTCTTGTGATGATTGGATCCGTTCTGAGGGAATTCAGCTGTTCTGGGTGAATCAGGCTGGTGTTAAACTGAAAATATCAGACACCATATATCAGGAATCAGCTCCAGGACTCTGTATCATCACTCTGACTACAACACTCCTGAATGAAGATGACAACAGAGAGTGGAGATGTGAAGTTACTCACAGAAATCAAGTCAAGACCTCAGTCACATAGAGTCAAGGTGAGAGAATAATCTAATTAATCATTTTAGATCCTCATAATGTCAGTAACACTAAGGACTAGTATCATTGAAGCAGAACAAATGAAGGAACAAAAGCTTCTTTCAGTCTGACAGAAGAGAAACTCAAATTAAGTTTAACTGTCCAAGAAGTGCTGCTGTAAATAATGAGGAAATTGAAACCTGATAGCAAAAAGTAACATTTTATATAATGTGATTATCAAAGTTAAAATATAATCTGAACTAACATTCATCATTACAGCTCAAGATAAAACGGCAGCAGTGATTCCAGTCCACATCACAAACTCTCAGGATCCCTCGACTACAAACACACACAAAACTAAAGGTACATCATCACTGTTTTTCTCACATCAGTGTTTTGCAGTGCATAATGCTATAATTATCTTGTTTGTTAACTAAATAAAATATGATTGTCATTTCTACAGTGATTAATAAGAAATAATATTCATCCTTCACAGCTCAAGCTGATTCAGTGACAGCAGTGATTCCAGTCCACATCACAAAATCAACTGCAACAACAGCAGTAACGAGGTACAGTAAAAACAATAAATAAATAAAAAAAAAAAAATCATTGTTGTCAGTTTTACTGAATCCTCTCTTGTCTGTGTTATTTAATAAATGCACATAATCACTTAAGTTAAATTTGAAAAAGTTATATTATGCATTTTGACTAAAGGTAAGTCTGTTTGTGTTTAATGTTCAAATGTTATTTCTGGTCTTTTGAGGAGTTTGTGTTATGTTGAAGTCTATGTTGAAATAGTAGTGATGTTGATGTCCTACAGTATTATGATCTGAATGTTCATCTTCTGCAGCTCCAGTCGATATAAAATCACTGATTCCAGTCAGCAGATCAAACTCTGAGACGACTTCAAGACAAACTACAGCAGCAGCTCCTGCACAAGGTTCATCATCACTGACACACATCAGCAGTCTCTCACTTCACTCATTTACACTTGTTTTATCACAGTTGAACCAACCACAATAACATCAACCTGCTAATTCATGAGTTCAACATTTAAACCTCAAAGGATTGATAAACATTTATTCATTTAAAATGTTTTCATACAAGGTTGTAGGTTTTAGATGCTGCCAATACATAAATATTCTACATTTCAGTGTTCATGCAAACTTGCCACAAAATGTCACACACAAATATTTATAAATGAGAAAGAGATCACATTGGACAGAAAGACAGAAAGTGTCATTAGATTAATTTTTGGTAAATGGTAACTATCAGTTTCCTCCTGACACCTTGAGATTGAAAACATGATAATAGATGATGGACTCATGAAGCAGCACAAGTTAATTTATCATTTCTGTGATGTTAAGCTTAAGTATGATGATGACGTTTGTTAAATATGTTCATCATGTTTGAACTGAACTAACAGACAGTTGGGCTGCTGGATCATTGATCAGAGGTGTGACACGTCTTTGCACTGTTCGTTGTTTTATACCTTTGATTTCATTTAAATTTCCACAGTCTGATTTTTCTCATAATCCTCTCCATCATCTGTCCACACATCTTTCCTGCAGTGATTGTGATTATTGTTGAGTTTGCAGTGTTTGCTGCTCCTACTGTGATTCTTCTTCAGATCATCTGTGCAAGAAGAGCTGGTGAGTTTTTGACATGATTCACATTGATCTGAAACAAAGTCTTTAGTCATGAGAGCTCAGTAAATGCTTTTGTTGAATTATTTTGCAGGGAGGAAGGATTCACAACATCAGATGATATAGTGATGAATATAATATTAGAATAAAATATTTATTTGCTTGTTTTTAAATGTTTTTGAAAATTTTTAATGAACAGGCTTTTTTGTACGACCTGGCTATTCCTGAAGTCAAAGAGGCCTGGGCATATTTAAAATTCTTTTACGCATTCTTCGAAACAGCTTTTGGTTAAAATGACAGTGTTTCCAATTCTGGATTTTGGTGATATAGTTTACAGGTCTGCTTCAAAAGATCTCTTCATAAAATGGATATTATTTACTATGCTGCAATCCGCTTTGTGACTAGAGCTGCATTTAACACTCATCATTGTCACTTGTATTCTTTATTGAACTGGCCTTTTCTTCATGCTTGTAGACAAATTCATTGTTTTTTTGTTTATTTATAAAACCCTTATTGGGAAAACACCATTATATTTACAGTCACTTCTTAATATTCATAGTACAAGTCATAATCTGTGCTCTAGTAGTGTTATATGTGTAATTTTTGTATAACTAAAGTTTGTACTTTCTTTGGTTGTTATTCCATTCAGTTTTCTGCTGCCAATGACTGGAATTATTTGCAGCAGACTTTAAAGCTTAGTTAATTTGTTTCACTTACTACTTTTAAACATTTAATTCAGTCTATAGTACAGGATTATTGTACTTGTTTTTAGTCACCTGTTTGTTTTTATGTTATTGTTTATAATTGTGTCATGTGTTTGTAGTTGCATAATGTCTTTATTGTTTTGTACCTGCTTTTTATGCTGCCTCTTGGCCAGGTCGTCATTGTAAATGAGAACTGGTTCTCAGTTGACTTACCTGGTTAAATAAAGGTTATTATTATTATTATTATTATTATTATTATTATTATTATTATTATTATTATTATCTGTTAATTATCATACAACATATTTACAGATGTATCATAATGTTTTTTTATTAATTCACTAATCATTTCAATTCATAGACAAATCCTTACTTATGAAAATATATGAATTCACATGCATCATGCTGTAAGTTTTTTTTTTTTTTTTTTTTTTTTAATACAGGAGCTGGTCATATAATTAGAATATCTTCAAAAGTTGATTTATTTCACTAATTCCATTCAAGAAGTGAAACTTGTATAATGTATACATTCATTCCACACGGACTGATATATTTCAAGTGTTTATTTCTTTTAATTTTGATGATTATAACTGACAACTAATGAAAACCCCAAATTCAGTATCTCAGAAAATTAGAATATTGTGAAAAGGTTCAGTATTGAAGAGATCTGATGCCACACTCTAATCAGCTAATTAACTCAAAACACCTGCAAAGGCCTTTAAATGGTCTCTCATTCTAGTTCTGTAGCTACACAATCATGGGGAAGACTGCTGATTTGACAGTTGTCCAAAAGACGACCATTGACACCTTGCACAAGGAGGGCAAGACACAAAAGGTCATTGCAAAAGAGGCTGGTGTTCACAGAGCTCTGTGTCCAAGCACATTGATAGAGAGGCGAAGGGAAGGAAAAGATGTGGTAGAAAAAAAATGTACAAGCAATAGGGATAACCGCACTCTGGAGAGAATTGTGAAACAAAACCCTTTCAAGAATGTGGGGGAGATTCACAAAGAGTGGACTGCAGCTGGAGTCAGTGCTTCAAGAACCACTGCGCACAGACGTCTGCAAGACATGGGTTTCAGCTGTCGCATTCCTTGTGTCAAGCCACTCTTGAACAACAGACAGCGTCAGAAGCGTCTCGCCTGGGCTAAAGACAAAAAGGACTGGACTGCTGCTGAGTGGTCCAAAGTTATGTTCTCTGATGAAAGTAAACTTTGCATTTCCTTTGGAAATCAGGGTCCCAGAGTCTGGAGGAAGAGAGGAGAGGCACAGAATCCACGTTGCTTGAGGTCCAGCGTAAAGTTTCCACAGTCAGTGATGGTTTGGGGTGCCATGTCCTCTGCTGGTGTTGGTCCACTGTGTTTTCTGAGGTCCAAGGTCAACGCAGCTGTATACCAAGACGTTTTAGAGCACTTCATGCTTCCTGCTGCTAACCAACTTTATGGAGATGCACATTTCATTTTCCAACAGGACTTGGCACCTGCACACAGTGCCAAAGCTACCAGTACCTGGTTTAAGGACCATGGTATCCCTGTTCTTAACTGGCCAGCAAACTCGCCTGACCTTAACCCCATAGAAAATCTATGGGGTATTGTGAAGAGGAAGATGCGATATGCCAGACGCAACAATGCAGAAGAGCTGAAGGCCACTATCAGAGCAACCTGGGCTCTCATAACACCTGAGCAGTGCCACAGACTGATCGACTCCATGCCACACCGCATTGCTGCAGTAATTCAGGCAAAAGGAGCCCCAACTAAGTATTGAGTGCTGTACATGCTCATACTTTTCATGTTCATACTTTTCAGTTGGCCAAGATTTCTAAAAATCCTTTCTTTGTATTGGTCTTAAGTAATATTCAAATTTTCTGAGATACTGAATTTGGGGTTTTCATTAGTTGTCAGTTATAATCATCAAAATTAAAAAAAAAAAAAACACTTGAAATATATCAGTCTGTGTGGAATGAATGTGTACATTATACAAGTTTCACTTCTCGAATGGAATTAGTGAAATAAATCAACTTTTTGAAGATATTCTAATTATATGACCAGCACCTGTATGTATATATATATATATATATATATATATATATATATATATATATATATACACACACACATGCAAAATTTACTTTCATCAGAGAACATAACTTTGGACCACTCAGCAGCAGTCCAGTCCTTTTTGTCTTTAGCCCAGGCGAGACGCTTCTGACACTGTCTGTTGTTCAAGAGTGGCTTGACACAAGGAATGCGACAGCTGAAAGCCATGTCTTGCATACGTCTGTGCGCAGTGGTTCTTGAAGCACTGACTCCAGCTGCAGTCCACTCTTTGTGAATCTCCCCCACATTTTTGAATGGGTTTTGTTTCACAATTCTCTCCAGGGTGCGGTTATCCCTATTGCTTGTACACTTTTTTCTACCGCATCTTTTCCTTCCCTTCACCTCTCTATTAATGTGCTTGGACACAGAGCTCTGTGAACAGCCTCTTTTGCAATGACCTTTTGTGTCTTGCCCTCCTTGTGCAAGGTGTCAATGGTCGTCTTTTGGAAACTGTCAAATCAGCAGTCTTCCCCATGATTGTGTAGCCTACAGAACTAGAATGAGAGACCATTTAAAGGCCTTTGCAGGTGTTTTGAGTTAATTAGCTGATTAGAGTGTGGCACCAGGTGTCTTCAATACTGAACCTTTTCACAATATTCTAATTTTCTGAGATACTGAATTTGGGGTTTTCATTAGTTGTCAGTTATAATCATCAAAATTAAAAGAAATAAACACTTGAAATATATCAGTCTGTGTGGAATGAATGTATACATTAAACAAGTTTTACTTCTTGAATGGAATTAGTGAAATAAATCAACTTTTTGAAGATATTCTAATTATATGACCAGCACCTGTATATACATACAGTACTGTGTAAAAGTTTTAGGCCACTAGTATTTTCACCAGCTAAAAAATGGTTTAAAATAAGTTATTTCTTTCTTTTGCTGTAGTGTGTCAGTAAAAAATACCAGTTTACATTTACAAACATTCTGTTTGCCATTAATTGTAATAATCTAGTGAGATTTTTGTTTGCACATCCAGTCTGTCTCTGGAATGACATTAAGAAAGAGAAAAACTGAGACAGACTAAATCCAGAAGAACTGTGGCAACATCTCCAAGATGTTTCAAGTAACCTACCTGCAAAGCTACCTGAAAAACTATGCACAAGTGCACACAGGGCAAAAGCTGCTTTAAACACAAAGGATGGTCACATCAAATGCTTATTTATTTTAGGTAATATAAGTTCTTTGATAAAGAAAATCTATTTATGACATTGTTTTTGACAGCATCCTCATTTTATGTGCCTACCTGCCTAAAAAATTTAACAGTACTGTAGCTTTGTAGGTATAGGTCTCTTAAAGCATCTTGGAGATGTTGCCACAGTTCTTCTGGATTTAGTCTGTCTCCGTTTTTTTCTGTTTCTTAAGACAGACTGGATTGAATGATGGAGAGATCAGATCTCTGTTTGCTGGATTATTATAATTAATGGCAAAATGAATGTTTAGAAATGTAAACTGATATTTCCTACTGACACACTACAGCAAAAGACTGACTTTAACTGACTTTAAACCATTTTTTAGCTGATGAAAATACTAGTGGCCTAAGACTTTTGCACAGTACAGTGTGTATATATATATATATATATATATATACAACTGTTTCTATTCTAAAATTGATAATACATCAGCATACTACAATGATTTATAAAGGATCATGTGATGGAGTAATGAAAAGACTAGAGTAATGATGCTGAAAATTCAGAAATAAATCACATTTTAAAATGTATTAAAATAGACATTAAACTCCTTATAGATAAACCCGGTCTCCCTCGCACCCCGCGGACGGAAGATTCGTTAATCTGCGGTTACCGCGAATGTAGACACCTTAATACACTACTGCAGTTACCAAGCATAAAAAATTAAAAGTGAAATCACTTACCGCAGTTGTGAATCGTACTTATTGCTGCTCCCGAATGTCAACTGTTGAAGAAAATCCTGCCTCTGCAGATTTAAAATTTACAGCATTATGCTGTACTTTTGCGTCAAACCACCACGTGATCCACGTGATCAGATTATGCTTTAAGCATTTCTTGTTAAAGATATTGTTTTTTTTTCTCCTAGTGTTTTTTATTTGCAGGTGATTTGTTATTTATTATATAAAGACTGTGTTTGTTTCATTTATATTTTGTGTAAAAGTCTAATACCGAAACACTCGTTAAAAATAAAACAGCTGACTATATTTGGTCATACAACTATGGTGAGTGTATTTCTTCAGACAATAATTTAATCTGATTTGAGTTCTATGCTGATTTTTTGAGTGCTAGCTTGATTTTATGCTATACTTTAAACTACAATTTATTTGAGACTCTTCTCAGATATATTATCATTAACAACTAGAATAACTTAAGATGTTTCATCTAGCCTGCCTGATTATGATACTAAACTTACCTTGAATTAAACCTTGTCAGTAAGTGAAACAAACTGATTAATTTGTAATTAGGTCAAATGGACACCAGCTTGGTCAGGCTGGGAGACCAACTAAAACCAGCTACTTCCATCTTAAACCAGCTAAAACCAGCTACTTCCAGCTTAACCAGCTAAAACCAGCCTGGCCAGTCTGGGAGACCAGCTAAAACCAGCTACTTCCAGCTTAACCAGCTAAAACCAGCCTGGCCAGTCTGGGAGACCAGCTAAAACCAGCTACTTCCAGCTACTTCCACCTTAACCAGCTAAAACCAGCCTGGCCAGGCTGGGAGACCAGCTAAAACCAGCTTGGCCAGGCTGGGAGACCAGCTAAAACCAGCTAGTTCAAACTACTTCCAGCTTGACCAGCTAAAACCAGCGTGACCAGGCTGGGAGACCAGCTAAAACCAGCTACTTCCAGCTAAAACCAGCTACCTCCAGCTTAAACCAGCTAAAAACCAGCCTGACCAGGCTGGGAGACCAGCTAAAACCAGCTACTTCCAGCTTAACCAGCTAAAACCAGCCCAGCCTGGCCAGGCTGGGAGACCAGCTAAAACCAGCTACTTCCAGCTTAACCAGCTAAAACCAGCCCAGCCTGGCCAGGCTGGGAGACCAGCTAAAACCAGCTACCTCCATCTGTAACCAGCCAGGCTGGGAGACCAGCTAAAAACAGCTACTTCCAGCTTAAACCAGCTAAAACCAGCCAACCAGCCTAAGCTGGTTTAAGCTGTTTTTTTAGCAGGGTGCTCGGCCTTCCAAACTCCGAGACACATCGTCATCACCGCCTTGCAAAGCATAGCCTCCAAGAGCACCTACTCCAACCTCCACTCCTCCATCCAAAGCATCAGACAAAGTGAGCCGGGTCCACCGTGCCCCACCATACCCCGTATTCACGACCAGGCCGCAGCAGAAGGCCCTCAGCAAGCCTGAGCCGCGCCCCGGACACCGAAGCTGCTAGCACTCTGCCCCGTCCCCGCTCAGCCAAGCGTCAGCACACAGCTCCTCCCAGCGGCACACCGTGCCTTGCATCCTTAAGCCACCAAAACAATCATCAAGGTGATTAAATCATCAAGATGATTAAATCATCAAGGACTGGTTGTTTAATAGTAATCTGGTTGGATTTCAGATATTGGATTGAATCAAATCTTAAAAATGTGTTGTTCAAAACAAAACAATATGAATTTGGATTAGATCACAAAATCCAATATTGGTTTTGATGGGGATCAAATCATCTGTTCATGTTGTTCAAAACGTTTTAGTGAGATTGTGATGCCTTTGATCCAAAAATTATGATGATACTGATCCCATCAGAAGTGCACTAGTAATCCAGATTTGGTCATCTGAAAAAGTGTGTATCTGGATTATTGTCATCCAATCAATTTTTTTCCAGGATCTGATTCATTGATCATGGATAGCAAAATAGGATTTCCAAATCCATGTCATTCTGATCCAGATGAATCTTTTTGAACATCTGGCCCCAGTTGTTATGATTGGTTAATTAACTGTCAGTTTGCACTAATTATGATAACAGGCAAAGCTACATGATGATGTAAGTGTTTATCACAAAATCACACATTGATCATTTGGTGTGTGAATTGTTTGAGCAGCTGTTTGCACTAGTGATGCGCGGGTCGGGTATTTTTCCAACCCGCGGGTCCCGCTTTTATGAAATTATTTGGCCCGCCCCAGCCCGCCCCAGCCCGCCCCAGCCCGCCCCGCACCACTGTATCTATTTTTACAACCCGCCCCGCACCCGCGACCATTAAATAGACATACTAGGCATTGTAATTCAAATAAAAACAGCCTTTATTTCAGCCTGAAAGTGCTTGGAAACATCGCCCTGTAAACTGGCAACAACATATGATTATGAACGATAAATCAGGTCATATTAATAACAAGGTAATGATACACATTTTAAACATTTACAAAGCAGCGTTTGTAATCTAGGCTAAACATTTTTTTTTATTTTAGATTTGTATAGGGCAGGCCTACAGTTTACAGCCTATGCTAAATAACCACTGACATTTTTTTTTTTTTTCATTTATCACATGGAAATGTTCATTTAGCGTTTTTACGTTCGCTGTGCAAAAACAGAATGGCATCCTACCGGGGTTTAATCTATTTCGCCTGGACTCCAGCACCCGGCTTCGTCTTCATCTTCACTTTTATTTCTTTGTTTTTGTTGTGACTGGCAGCGGTAGTTGCTTGGCGCTTTCGTGACTTGTCACGTGATGTAACCTTATTAAAGAACTTAATAAAATATGAAAATAGATATTCCCAAATATTTAATATAGGCTATAGGGAATTGCACGCAACATACATGGATTTTTTATTTAATTTTGTTTTTAATGACCCGCCCCAACCCGCCCCGCAAATAAAGTGACAATTTCTTTACCCGCCCCAACCCGACCCGGTGTCCGCGGGTTACTAGACGACCCGCGCATCACTAGTTTGCACTATTAAGTTTTATTTGTCAATAATAAAACAGCCTGTGTTAAACATGTATATGTATGGTGAAATTTATTTTCCATCATTGTGCAAGCTATAGGTGAAGATAAATATTTTCATTACTATTGAATCTGCCAGGTTTTCTAGGTGTCATCTGATTATTAAACAGCAAACACAAACTATGTACAAATGGCATCATCTCCAGCATACACACTGTCTGAATTCACTCACTCAGTTTCATTCAACTGGACTATATTAGTAGTAGGACTAATGTAGAGAATATGAATAGGGGGTGATTTCACAAACAGCCAGAGTATTTTACTAGGGAGCCCCCAGCTGTGTGTGTAAATATAAAAGATAATAACAAAAACAACACATTTTTTCATCATCTGTTTCTGTCATGTAATGATTTTCATGATGCTTAACTGCAGGCCAAGACAACTGCACACAGAGATAAAGATGCTTTAAAATATGCCAATGAAAGTATAATTCTGACTTTCTCCATGTCTAAATTCCAGTGTGGTCAAAGCAACACACACAATTTTTCTCCTCTCAAACCTAATGATTGTGTTTTTTTTTTTTTCTTTGGTGTCACAACAAAAATGGCTGCCCACTGGTCTGGGTGTGTTCACAGTGTGTGTGCACTGTAAAAATGCAAATACATATTTTCTAATTTATGAAACATTTTGAGTCTCAAATACAAAAAAAAAAAAAAGAATAAATTATGCAGTGTTATATGATTATTGTTTTGCTGTTTGCTGACTTAATTTGAACTTTTTGTTGTTGTTTTGTCATTATTGTTAGGTATTTGTGATGTAAAGGTACACTGTGATGTTTTTAACATTTGTTGATTGCAGCCATTCTTGAGGTTTGTGTGTCTAGTTTTGAGTTTGTTCAACCACTTATATCTGTTTACTGGAAGTCTTAGTCTTGTAAGATATTTTACAAACAAAAACAATTTGTCTACATATTAGATTAAGTTATCCATTCAGGTTTCTACAACAATTCACTATTTGTCTTTTGTAAATAAACAAAAAATTGTTACATAAAAAAAATCAGTTACTTTAACAAGAATTATGGTTGTTTCAGTTTCTGTGACAAGACTTTTTCTAATAGCAAAAAAAGACAATGAGCATTGCATGAACAGCATTGCATGTGTGCGTGTGTTCACTATTCACTGCTGTATGTGATTGGTTAAATTCAGAGCGCAAATTCTGAGTATCATCACCATACTTGGCCACATTTCCCAACACTTTACAGTATTTTCAGGGCAGTGAGCTCACTGTTGAGGTTTATAAACATGTTATTTTGCTGTGAGATCTCAGTTTGTTTGACCGCACAGGTTATTTAAGAAACTCAGAAGAGGAACTGACATCTTAACTCACACAAAACTGATGATCTCTGAACCCAGTTTGGACTGATGGGTCTGAATTTTCACACGTTCAGGCAGTGTTGACATGACACCATTTTCAACAACAACAACAAAAAAAAAACACTTTTTTTTTTTTGGCTGTTCATTTACACAACAGTGCGAACAACAATACAATAGAGATTTCAAAGTGCAAGTTTTTGAAAACAATACTCCTATTGTTTCTGTGTGAACTACAAAAATACCTTCTTTCACCACAAAGTACCTTTGGTGAAACAGAAAGGTTCTTCAGATGTTACAGGTTCTTTAGACCATTTAGACAAAAAATGTTCTTCTATGGTATCGTGAAGCACCTTTATTTTTAAGAGTGTACTGGACTGGCATGTGTAATAGAGCACTTTTAGCCGTGGACAACATATGACCATGTTGTTGTCTGCGTGCAAATTGCAGCATCACTGAATCATTATTTTCCTGTTTATATCTGTAATGCACTATATAAATAAAGTGTGACTTGACCTTTGTTAGTTTGTGTGTTGTATTCATACTCTTTGTGTAAACTTTTGTCTTTCTTAATTGATCATGGTGGCTGTGGGTCGGACACTTCGTGTGACATTACATGTTTCCTGTAGTATTTTCAGAGCTGTGATATCACTGTTGAGGTTTGGAAATGTGTTACTGTGATCATCTCTGAACCCACATTAGACTGATGGGTGTGAATCTGGACACTCATGCTGATCTTTATGAGACTGTCTGTCTGAACACAGGAAACAAAGACTGACAGAAAGAGAAAATGGCTGATAAGTGTCATTTGTGTCTGCTGGGACTGATCATTCTCTCTTCACTTCTCACAGGTAAACACATTTCTACATGCTCTTTAAAGAGTTCAATATAAATATACACAAAGAAAATGTTTTACTAGAGCTGGTCTTTTGTTGAGATTATGAATATCCAGTTTGAACAAGCTTTATTCTTCCTGACATGTTCTGGGCCAACAATTCATCTTACCACTAAGAGTTCTCCTAAACAGCAGTAAAAGTTTTTAGTTAAAAGTTTTCTCTTAAAACCTATTGACAAGGCTAAAAGTAGCTCATAACTCGCAGATTTATGAGAAAATCTTAAAAAATAATGGCAGTGTCAGTCCTAAATTTAGGACTCCTACATTTTTGTTCTAAGAGTATTTTGCAAAGCGTTTTAGCACCTAAAACTAGCTCTTAAGTCTGTGAAACGTTAGGAGCAGTGAAGACCCTGCTGAAAAAAAACAGCTGGTCTCCAAGGCTGGTCATAGCTGGTTTTTCAAGCTGGTTTTAGAGGGGTTTTGGACACTTTTTTTTTAGCTGGTCAATCTGGTTTTAGCTGGTCAGCCTGGCTGGTCTTTGCTGGTCAGGCTGGTCTTAGCTGGTTTTAGCTGGTCAGGCTGGTCCTTGCTGGTTTTAGCTGGTCAGCCAGGTTGGTCTTAGCTGGTCAGGCTGGTCTTAGCTGGTCTTAGCTGGTCAAGCTGGACAGCCAGGCTGGTCTTAGCTGGTCAAAATGTTTGTTTGATGATTGACTGACTACATAGTGTCTGCGCCAATTTTCCTGACAAATAATGTGACGAATAAGTAATATGTTTACTTTTAATAATCTGCAAGACCACAAGGAACCATTAAAATTTATTTGATATTAAAATGACTACATAATATTGACTTGTATTTTTTGGGATATGTAATGCCCCACTTGTTTCTCCCTCTTCTCTCTCTCTCTTCTTTCAGAATCCTTTTGTTTCCGCCAGTCACTGAAACAGACTTCAACAAGTAAAACTACTTTAAAAAAAAAACAAACAAACTATAGTGTCATGTCTTTGCTGCACATTTTCCTTTTTTCCCAGACATAGCCTGCAATCATTGCTAAAATAAAAATAAAATTGATATATCCAAATGGAAGTGTGTGTGTGTGTATATATATATATATATATATATATATATATATATATACATATATATATATATCTTCTTGGATGTTTCTGTAGGTGTTTAATTAATGTAGCTATTTTATTGATAAATGAGTATACATGGATGAATAGGAATTATGGGGCTGCCTCCTGAGTTCTGATCATCAATTAACCATTAGTCTATCAAAATTTCATTAGATGCTTAATCATAGAAAAAAAAATCCACAGGAAGTGGTGAAGTCCATGATGTAATTCTGGCCCTAGGTCTCTATGAACTTGAGGGTGTCAAAAAAACAGAAACTCCATGCTTGCTTCACAGACATGAAAAATGTATCTATAGAAAGCGAAATGTCTAATTTTAAATAAGCCAGTTAAAATGGAAAACACATATTTTCAGATTGTTGAAGAAATTGTTGAAGAGATTGTTGACCGTTGAAGAAAATCCGGCCTCTGCAGATTTAAAATTTACAGCATTATGCTGTACTTTTGCGTCAAACCACCACGTGATCCACGTGATCAGATTATGCTTTAAGCATTTCTTGTTAAAGATATTGTTTTTTTTTTTCTCCTAGTGTTTTTTATTTGCAGGTGATTTGTTATTTATTATGTAAAGACTGTGTTTGTTTCATTTATATTTTGTGTAAAAGTCTAATACCGAAACACTCGTTAAAAATAAAACAGCTGACTATATTTGGTCATACAACTATGGTGAGTGTATTTCTTCAGACAATAATTTAATCTGATTTGAGTTCTATGCTGATTTTTTGAGTGCTAGCTTGATTTTATGCTATACTTTAAACTACAATTTATTTGAGACTCTTCTCAGATATATTATCATTAACAACTAGAATAACTTAAGATGTTTCATCTAGCCTGCCTGATTATGATACTAAACTTACCTTGAATTAAACCTTGTCAGTAAGTGAAACAAACTGATTAATTTGTAATTAGGTCAAATGGACACCAGCTTGGTCAGGCTGGGAGACCAACTAAAACCAGCTACTTCCATCTTAAACCAGCTAAAACCAGCTACTTCCAGCTAAAACCAGCCTGGCCAGGCTGGGAGACCAGCTAAAACCAGCTACTTCCAGCTACTTCAAGCTAAAACCAGCTACTTCCAGCTACTTCCAGCTACTTCCAGCTTAACCAGCTAAAACCAGCCTGGCCAGGCTGGGAGACCAGCTAAGACCAGCTACTTCCAGCTTAAACCAGCTACTTCCAGCTAAAACCAGCTACTTCCAGCTTAAACCAGCTACTTCCAGCTAAAACCAGCTACTTCCAGCTACTTCCAGCTTAACCAGCTAAAACCAGCCAGGCTGGGAGACCAGCTAAGACCAGCTACTTCCAGCTTAAACCAGCTACTTCCAGCTAAAACCAGCTACTTCCAGCTTAAACCAGCTAAAACCAGCCTGGCCAGGCTGGGAGACCAGCTAAGACCAGCTACTTCCAGCTAAAACCAGCCAGGCTGGGAGACCAGCTAAGACCAGCTACTTCCAGCTAAAACCAGCTACTTCCAGCTACTTCCAGCTAAAACCAGCCTGGCCAGGCTGGGAGACCAGCTAAAACCAGCTACTTCCAGCTAAAACCAGCCAGGCTGGGAGACCAGCTAAGACCAGCTACTTCCAGCTAAAACCAGCTACTTCCAGCTAAAACCAGCCAGGCTGGGAGACCAGCTAAGACCAGCTACTTCCAGCTAAAACCAGCTACTTCCAGCTAAAACCAGTCTGGCCAGGCTGGGAGACCAGCTAAGACCAGCTACTTCCAGTTTAAACCAGCTACTTCCAGCTATTTCCATCTTAAACCAGCTAAAACCAGCCTGGCCAGGCTGGGAGACCAGCTAAAACCAGTTACTTCCAGCTTAAACCAGCTAAAACCAGCCAACCAGCTTAAGCTGGTTTTAGCTGTTTTTTTCAGCAGGGGAGAACTCCTAAGGCACTAAGACCAAGCCACAAACTATCCTAAAATGGCAACTGTCGGCTATCTGCCGCACAACATTGCGATTTTAAAATGAAACATTACAAAATGGTAGAATTAGACACTTCAACAATATGTCAATGATAACTGTAAAAAAAAGAGACTGATCCAACCACATCTCGGCGAACGTGATTAACCGCTCACGTGTGACGCGCTCAAGAAGCGCCTGGACGCAAAATATGTTCACACAGAATGCGCTTTTGTGTTGACAAAGGTGGGACGCGGGCAGTGGAATAGGAAAAACATAAAAGGAGATGGGAGTGAACATCTTTTAACTTAAGTGCCGCATTTTGTAATGCTGTTTCATGCACCATACCCTGCAAGAAACGCAACAGCCAAACACGTCCATGTTTACAATTGGGATTTTAACTTTTTGCCATACTGACCAGCCCTACTATCAACTATGATTATTCTACTCGGTTAATTAAAAGGCTGTTTATGCATATTCAATAATTGTTTATGCAAAGCATACATGTAAGAGGCTGACATTTAGACTGAACACATAGTTGTTTAATTAATGACACTTAGCCTGTATTTTAAAACCTTTATTTGAATGTGGCAAAATAATATGGCACTCTACAATATTTTTATGAATAGGCCTAAATCCATGACAGCGACCCTTCCCATATCAGCCAATCACTGTGTGCATAGTTAGTAATCCTGCTAACATCATCCATAGCAAGGAGGTCAACCCCTGCCTTACTCTTAGCTTAAGACTTCTCTTTATTCCTTAGTAAAAGTTTGTCTCTGCAGCTTTGTGAATAGGTTTTATAAGAGAACTCTTAGATAAAAACGACTGCTATTTAGGAGAACTCTTAGTGGTAATATAAAATGTGAATACGGGCCCTAATGAGACAAACCTTTTCTATGGAGTACAGAGAAGTCTTAAGCTAAGAGTAAAGGTGGGGTTGACCTTGTTGCTATGGATGATGTCAGCAGCCTACTAACTATGCACACAGTGGCTGTGTCTGAAAGCTTAGTCAGCTGACTTGCTGCCTCGCTGCCTTTTTAGGCAGTGATTTCGAAGGCTGCAAAGGTAACTCAAGAAACAGTTTCGGACAGACTTCAGGGGCAGTGTAACGTGCAGTCGTTGCTAGGTTACCTAACGATTAAGTTGTACATTTTGTAGAAAAACAATCTTAAACAATTATGTATAAATTATTTAATAATACATAAAGACCTCAATGTCATTGTCATTGCAGGTCTGTGTATCAGAAATGATGGCAGAGAATGGCATTTTTTGCTTAAAAAATAAAAGCACTGTTGCAAGTATTATTGCAGAACAGGTCATTGTTATTAGTGGCTGTTTTGTTATTATTGGTAGTATATTGTAAATATTATACTTATTTACTACTCAACTGAACCCTTTTAACATTTTTGTAAACTACTATTATTACAAACAATATTATTAATTATGCTTTTTACACTATTACTACTCATAAAGTATATCATGGTCAAGATCTCATCTATTATTTCTTAAGTTTAATTTCACCAGGATATCTTTATTTATATAGCCTATATGATGCACATGCACAGGATTGTGGGAAATCGAAGGCAGTGAAGGATACATCTATGCTGCCTTCAAAATTCGATCAAAAGAAGGTACCTCAGGAAGTGACAGGAAGACAGGAAGACACTTCCGGAGACAGGAAGTGAAGCAGAATTTGAATTTGGACGTTCCTTGATGCCTTCCAGCCTTGGAATGCCACCTCCGAAGCAGCATTTTAGAGCTTTCGGACGCAGCCAGTGATTGTCTGAGAGGGGAGGAGTCTCTGTCAGAGATTTGTTCACAGAAATATTGTAGAGCACGTTATTATGTTGCCATATTCAGATACATTAAAAAAAAAAGTTGCTACATTCAAATAAAGATTTTAAAATGCAGGCTGAGTGTCACTAATAAAACAAGTACATGTGCAGCTGATTGTCAGCCTTTTACATGTGTGCTTCTCATAAACAATTAGCTGATATGCATATAAACAGCCTTTTTATTAACAGAATAGAATAATCATGGCTGATAGTAAGACATGCAAATGTAAAAGAAAACCAAACTGGACACAAGAACAGCTGTTACAGTAACACTTAACAATACGTGTGCACAAATATGCATTAATTCATGCTTAACTAACTTATTAATGTATCAATTCCCTAATAACGTATTGTGAAGTGTTATCGCTGTTACTTCTTCCCCAACGTATTAATGACAACAAAGATATAATCAAAGGAAAATTTGGAGTTGGTATAACCTCCGAAACCAAAAAAGTTGTGTTGGAAAACATAAGTGTGCAGATAAATGCAGAGTGTTTCTAAAACGTTTAAGTTCAAAGGCAGATTGCTAACAACAGCCATTTTGGGATAGTTGGGATTTGGACTTAGGAGTCCCCTTCACTACTTCTAACATTTCACAGATTTAGGAGATAGTTTTAGTGCTAAAACACTTTGTGAAATGCTCTTAGAGCAAACATTTAGGAATCCTAAATTTAGGACTGACACGGCCATTATTTTTAAGATTTTCTCCTAAAGTTATGAGCTACTTTTAGCCTTAAGATGTTTTGTGAATACGTGCCCTGATCTCAGAGTCACATTTACAAATACTGTTTTATTTCTGAATGCACTGACATCTTACACTGAGAATGACCTGCTGACACAGGAGTTTGTTTATGAAGCTTCATTTATTAATTGTGTTTCAGGTACCAGTAGAGTAGATGAGACTCATGTGTTCATCAGTTCTGGTGAAAATGTCCGTCTGCCCTGTAATAATCATCTTCATGACTGCACATCAACTACATGGTTCTATAAAAACAGACATTCAGCATCAGTTGAACTAATTGGGGACGGGATAGTTATAAAATACGTTGAGAGACATGAGAGACTGATTCTTGGGTTTGACTGCTCTCTGAACATCACAAACATCACAAAAGATGATTATGGACTTTACTGCTGCCGACAATATGTGAATGACACACAACAAGGAACTGATGCTTATGTTTATCTGCATGTTCTTCATGGTAATTTTATGCTTATGTGGTCAATTTAAAAAGGTCAAATTATTCATTTAAATTCCAAAGATAATTGATAAGTGTGTCATTTGTGTGTTATTTTGTGTTTCAGTCTCTTCATCATCCTCACAGACTGAGATCAGTGCAGGCAGCTCTGTGACTCTCTCCTGTCAGTTGTATTCAGATTCACATAGTAGAGCCTCTTGTGATGATTGGATCCGTTCTGAGGAAATTCAGCTGTTCTGGGTGAATCAGGCTGGTGTTAAACTGACAATATCAGACACCATATATCAGGAATCAGCTCCAGGACTCTGTATCAGCACTGTGAACACAACACTCCTGAATGAAGATGACAACAGAGAGTGGAGATGTGAAGTTACTCACAGAAATCAAGTCAAGACCTCAGTCACATATACTGTCAAGAGTTCAGGTGAGGAAAAAAAAATGGTTACACTTTATTTTGATAGTCCACTTTAGACATTCTACTAACTATAAGTAACTTTGCAACTGCATGTCAACTAACCTTTATGAATTTGCAACTACATGTCTACTAACTCTCAGAGCAGACTGTTAGGTTAGGTTTAAGGTTAGTAGAATAAGTTGACATACTTGCAAAGTTTAGAAGAGTGTAAGAAGATATTAAGCAGACAGTCTACTAATACTCTAATGACTAGCTGACATGCAGTTGCAAATTTACTTACTGTTAGTAGAATGTCTAAAGTGGACTATCAAAATAAAGTGTTACCAAATTTGTATAAATCATCTTAAGTCCTCATAATGTCAGTAACACTAAGGACTATTAGTATCATTTAAGTAGATAGAATTGATGAACAACAGCTTCTTTCAGTCTGACAGAAGAGAAACTCAAATCAAGTTCAACTGTTCAAGAAGTGCTGCTGTACATAATGAAGAAATTGAAAGTTGACAGCATTTTTTAATGTAATGTGATCATCAAAGTTAAAATATAACAGTCATATTCTACAGTATGATTCATCTGAACTAACATTCATCCTTTACAGCTCAAGATAAAACAACGACAGCAGTGATTCCAGTCCACATCACAAACTCTCAGGATCATGAAACTACAAACACACACAAAACTAAAGGTACATCATCACTGTTTTTCTCACATCAGTGCTTTGCAGTGCATAATGAGTTATCTTGTTTGTTAACTAAATAAAATATGATTGTCATATTCTACAGTATGATTAATAAGAGGTAACATTCATCCTTTACAGCTCAAGCTGTTGTTTCTGGTCTTTTGAGGAGTTTGTGTTGTTGAAGTTTTGTGGTTTTCATTGTGCTGAAGGGTGGAGCTCGTGGTTTGGCTGTAGATGATGACGATGAAACAGCCATTAAAGCTTTTGTCGAATTTACTTCAGTTTCTCTACTTCAGTCATCTTAATTATAGATTTTAGTAGGAACTACTTTGTGTGGAAACACTTGACACTGTTTTTTTTTGTTGTTTGTTTTTGTTTTGTTTTGTTTTGTTTTGTTTTTGTTTTCTTCATGTTTAACAGCTGTTAAAAAAAAAAAAAAAAAAAAAAAAAAAAAAAATCACTTGTTTTAGAAAGTGCCTGATTTGTGAAAACTTTCACAATGCCATTTTTCACATTTTGTTCTTTCTCCCCTTTATCTTGTTTAATAATATGGGCTTTCGCACCAGAGGAACATTTCCACAGTTCCTAGAACTATTGGCGGAAGTTTCCATTTTTTGACATTTTCACACCACAGGAACTAGGAACGTGTTTAGTTGTAGTAACTCCATTTGGGGGTTGGCCGAACACATATAAAACACCAGCTATTCATTGTTTTTAAAAAGCTGAGTAAAAATATCTACTCCACAATCATGGAAAACAGTGATAATGATTGTAAATGTGTGAATAAAGACGTTGCTTTCGGACTTTTCAGAGTTCCTGCTGCCGGTGCAAATGCAACAGGAAAACGACTTGAGGGGGAAATTGGTTTTCTAAAAACCACCATGATGGCTACTTCCTAGAACTGAGTTCTTAGAACAAACGTTACGTGCTGTGAAAGCATCTAATGGCATTATTAGTTAATTTTTAGTTAACAGCTTTGCAGAAAAAAAGTTAAAACCCTTGACAGCCCATTATTAATATTTTAATCATTATATCACACACATGATTTATAAAACTCTACTCTTCAGTTTGGCATTGTGAAATAGTAATGATCAAAGCTATATAATGCATAAAAATGCTTACAAATTCTACATGGGTCACACAGGCCCTAATAGACTATACACTGTAAAAAGTGCTGGGTTATTTCTGTAAACACATTGCTGGGTTAATTGTGCTGGGTCAAAATTCTGGGTTGTTTGAGGTACTGTAAACACACAGTTGATCATGCTGGGTCAAATGGACTTTCACCACTGAACACGCGGGTTGGGTTATTTTAACCCAACCGGTTTGTTTATTTTTCCACTTTATCGAACTTTCTGGATTCTTCACTCCTCTCCTCGTCAGGCGGTCACGAAATTCGCAGCAAGCAGGATTATACGGTAAGTTAATGTGATTATGTGATTATTTACCTTTATTTTTTAACAAGTTGTGGTTTAAAGCACAGTGATTTCACTGTTTAATGCAATATTTGATATGTCGCTGTGCGGGGTTAGCGCTTTACTCTGTGAATGATTAACGAACGTTAAGTAGTAGCCTATAGTGAGGTACTTTTTTGCCTCAACAATCGCTTTATCGTTAAATAAAAGTTGTGTGTGTGCACGTGCAAAGTTTTATTCATATACAGCACACGTCCATTTTTTAACGCTTCATGAAAACAGGCATAGGTTAGAAATACGGGGGTGTCAGAGAAAACCCGACCGATTTAATCAGAAACTGCGGACAATCACGTGATCTGTGTTTAAACGATTGTGCTGGATGTAAACGCATTAACCTTCTTTCTATATAAAATAACTCATTGTAAAACAGTTTTGTGAAATTCTAATTTTCTAAATCTGAAATTTCATTGTAGATATGTGAGATTCTTGCTGGTGCAGATGGACAGCTTTGTAATAGAGAAGTTGAAGGAAAGGCAGCTTGATACCCTGGTTAAAACCTTTGAAGGTAAGTTATATCTTTCAATAACATTCAATAACCATGATTTATTTTAGAATTTGATCTTTTCATTAAAATAACCATAGTTACTGGTATTATACATAGTTACTTATTTAACCACATTTGTGTGTGTGTGTGTGTGTGTGTGTGTGTTTTTTTCTTTTTTTTTTTTCAAATTTGATCAGATTTCACAAGACTTCAGGAAGCTACATCTAGAGGCAGACTTTCTGTAGACTGGGCTACATTTGCAAGATGGAAAGGTGCATTAAGAGCTGGGTGACATGACTTCAGGTAAAGTATTTCCTATAATATGTCAATCTATAGAAAATTTTCGTATGAAAGTGTTTCACTGTGTTGTTTTGATTATGAGATAAGTTTCACAGTTTGCACTGTATTATTCTTATGGTTTAGATGCTAAAGGGGAGAGGGCTTTCAAAGTCCTACCCATTCTGGAGGACCACAACCACAGAATTCTGGAAGCCATTCATTGACATACAAACCTGTAAGTTATGTTTTACTTTTTCTATATATATATATAATGAATTTTTGGAAACTGATATTTCCCACTGACACACTACAGCAAAAAATAGAAATCACTGACTTAAAACAATTGTTTAGCTGGTGAAAATACTAGTGTTCCAATCATTTTGGCCACCACTGTATGAAGTGTTCAGATGTAAAAGACAAAAAATGTGCAGGTTGAAATTTTCTTCTAAAATGAGTATATTTTAATGCCTAAGTGTCTTCAAGACTAAGTGTCGTATAATTAACAGGTGGAGACCAGCATGGTGGATTTGTGCCTTGGGGACGAGACATCCCAGACCTTCGCCATTGTTACGGGCTGTGCCACTGAAGCCACTGACTTGATGCCTGGGAATTTCTCCAGCTTGCAGTATATTATATTGATGGACATAAGTCTTCATGTGTGAATTTTATTTTTATTTTTTTAAGACCAGCTGTTTTTTCTGGCCAATTGTAACGTGTTTTAAATTGTCATATGTATTGTCTGGTGGACACTTTGTTTGGGGTAGTTTTAATAGCACAATGTTTAGAATGATTCTCATGTGGTAATAATTAATTTTTGAGTGTTCTGCTGCTGCAATGTTGACAAAGAATCAGAATCTACAGTGCCTAGTTTACACAGTTTTGTGTTTTAAAGTAACTGATCTACTAAAATTGTTGTTTTATGTGTCTGTAATGGTTGGATAAAATGTTTTACAGCTGCACCCATTTGAAAATTGTTTTTAAAAGAAATAAAACTCATTAAATTGATGTTTACAGTTGCATTTTTTGTGTTTTTCTAACTGTATTACAGAAAAGCAATACTAATTTTACATTCTTCTGTGATTATTTATTATTATTGGTAAATATAAAGGTAGCAAGGCAATAAGACAACAAATAACCCAATGTTTAGGTTATGTTTAACCCAGCAACACAGTTAACCTGACCCACTGGTTGGGTCAAATAAACAACCCAGCATTCTGGGTCAAATGGTTAAACCCAGCACTTGGGTCAAAACAACCCAACGCGTGTTCTATCCCATAGTTACCCAGCAGCTGGGTTAAGGTTGGGTTATTTTTTAACCCAGCACTTTTTAGAGTGTACTATTTCATAAATCAGAATAGCCTGACCCATGTAGGAGTAATTATAATAATCAATAATGTCATTAATTCAGGACAAGCTGAAGGTTTATGGTTTCACTCTCATATAAAGAAGACATGAATTATACAGTAACACGTCTCTTCACATCAACTGCCACTGAAACACTGATGATGAAACACAAACTGTGTGTCATGTAATGATCAAGTATGTAAATATGATGTTGATGTCCTACAGTATTATGATCTGAATGTTCATCTTCTGCAGCTCCAGTCTATATAAAATCACTGATTCCAGTCAGCAGATCAAACTCTGAGACGACTTCAAGACAAACTACAGCAGCAGCTCCTGCACAAGGTTCATCATCACTGACACACATCAGCAGTCTCTCACTTCACTCATTTACACTTGTTTTATCACAATAACATCAACCTGCTAATTCATGAGTTCAGCATTGAAACCTCAAAGGATTGATAAACATTTATTGATTTAAAATGTTTTCATACAAGGTTGTAGGTTTTAGTTTTGGATGCTGTCAATACATAAATATTCTACATTTCAGTGTTCATGCAAACTTGTCACAAAATGTCACACTTTACACACAAATATCTATAAATGAGAAAGAGATCACATTGGACAGAAAGATTCTTTTAAAGTGTCATTAGATTATTTTTTGGTAAATGGGAACCATCAGTTTCCTCCTGACACCTTGAGATGGAAAAAAACATGATAATAGATGATGGACTCATGAAGCAGCACAAGTTCATTGATCATTTCTGTGATGCAAAGCTCAAGTATGATGTGATGATGATGATGATGATGATGTTTGGTTTATATGTTTATTATGTTTGAACTGAACTAACAGACATGATCACAGATTCAGGACAAACTGAAGTCAGTTGGGCTGCTGGATCATTGATCAGAGGTATGACGCATCTTTGCCCTTTTTGTTGTTTTATACTTTTGATTTCATTTCTGTTTTTATAGATTGAGTCTGTTTTTTTTCTCTTGATTGTGTGTCTCATCTTTCCTGCAGTGATTGTGATTATTGTTGAGTTTGCAGTGTTTGCTGCTCCTACTGTGATTCTTCTTCAGATCATCTGTGCAAGAAGAGCTGGTGAGTTTTTGAGATGATTCACATTTATCTGGAACAAAGTGTTTAGTCATGAGAGCTCAGTAAATGATTTTGTGTTGAATTATTTTGCAGGGAGGAAGGACTTACAGCACTGAGAGGAAATAGTGACAAATACAATATTAGAATAAAATACTCTCTACTAATAACATGTCAAGTTACAGCAAAATGTATCTTCATCTCAATGATGTTATGAATATTTGCATGCAGCTTTCAAGGATATTTGCTTCATATACATATAATATGTGGTCATTTTCTAAACTTGATTCATCTGATCGTTACATTAAACTTTTTAAAGCTTTTTACATGTTGTAATAGTTGATTTTAACTGATGGTGTGACATGTCTGTTAATTATCATACAACATATTTACAGATGTATCTTAATGTTTTTTGTTGTTGTTGTTGTTTTTATTAATTCACTGATCATTTCAATTCATAGACAAATCCTTACGTATGAAAACTATATGAATTCACATACATCATGCTGTAACTTGTGTGTGTGTGTGTGTGTGTGTGTGTGTGTGTAAAATGCCATATGCAGAAATATAAATTCACAATTCACAAACATGTATTTTGGTTTTCAGATATGTGTTTATACAGATATGTATTTAATATTTTCATATTGCATTTATGGTCACATGTTTTATCATTTGACACTGTAAGAGCCATTTTTGTTCTCACTTTACATTGTCATGTATGTGTGTGTCCAGTAGGGGTCACTCTAGGGTAATTGTTGACAGAATATAGGTGGGAACTTTCCCTCAGGTAACAGGTGTTAACATTCAAAAACAAGCTGGAAATGGAAGGAAAAACTTTGGAAGTAGGAAGGAGGACACAATAATATCTAGACTCTGTATTGATCACACAGCTCTTAATCAGTCATTATTTATTATTGGTAAACATGAATCAGGTAATTGCAATAAATGTGGTAATTCAGACAGTGGAGCATATGAAAGAGAAATAATATAGCAATAATAATAATAATAACAACAACAATTAAGTCAATACTAAAGAATGGTCAAGCACAATATAAGGTCTAATACATATTATTTAATCCCATCACATATGTGTACAAGAGACCTGATTGAAACCTCATTTAGATTTTGTGATACAAGGATATACAGGTATTAGTAGAGATAGACAGACAGGTAATGCTGGAGTGGTGGCTATATTTATTAAAAATGAAATAACATATAGGGTAATAGAATTGAGTGATGAGTGTGAATCAATTACAGTAGAGGTATTTTTAAAGGGACAGAATGTTAAGGTCATTAATTTTTATAATCCTTGTAACAGGTTAAATATTGAAGTATTAGAAAAGGTAATGGGAAATCAAAAAGTGATATTGTGTGGGGATTTTAGTGCATATAATACTTTATAATGAAGTGATAATACTGATCATAATGGTAAGATAATAGAAGAAATGACTGATTTGAAGGGTTTGATATGTATGAATGATGGTAGAGCTACTAGAATTGATGTGGTCAGGGGTTGATGCTCTTCTATAGATTTAACACTGGTGTCTGAAGGTTTATCAGGGAAATGTATGTGGATATTTGAGAGGATTCAACAATAGAGAGCGATCACTATGTTATTAACTGTAAAATAGACATGAATGTTAATGAAAATAGAGACGATAGGATAGATAGATGGAAATGTAAAATAGCTAATCGGGAGACATTCAAATACATCAGTGAGGTAAAGTTACAAGATTTAAATTTTAATGAGGAAATAGAGGATATAGACGTTCATAATGAAAAAAAATATGTGAGGTATTGTATAATACAGCTGAAGAAATGATTGGAAAAAGTAACGGAATAAAAATGAAGAAATCGGTTCCATGGTGGACAGAGTTATGTAGCAAAGCAATTCAAGAGAGAAATAAGGCTTTTAAAAAGGTTAGGAAGACGTACATATTTGATAACTTAATTTTATAAAAAAAAAGCAAAGGACGAAGTAGATGTTAGTGAAGTGTGTGTATGATCAGAAAGATGGGTGAGTTTAAAAGAAATGTTGATAAACCTATTCTGAGTAATGGGGAAAGAATAGCTGTGACTAATGAAGAAAAGGCAGAAATGTTATCAGAGGTGTTTGTTAAAGTACACAGTAATGAGAACAGAACAGAAGAAATGAAAATAAATAGAGAACAAAGTAAAAAACAACATCCAAATATTATGATGGAGAAAAGGGCTTTAATGACCATATTGATATGGATTTTACTTTGCATGAATTAAAGAGAGCTGTTGGGGAAACTAAGCGAACATCTCCAGGAAAGGATGAGATATGATATACGATGATTAAAAACGTATCTGATTTTCTTAGAATTTTATATTACGTCTTTTGAATAAAATGTGGAGCACAGGGAGACTTTCTTCTGCATGGAAACACAGGGTTATTATTCCTGTTTTAAAGTCTGCTAAGAACAAACATAATGCTACAAGTTATAGACCTATCGCTTTAACATCGAATTTATGTTAAAGAGGAAAGGGATTATTTCACCATATCAGAGTGACTTTAGTAAAGGGTGAAGTACAATTGATGCTGCCTTGTGTTTAGAGACAGAAATAAGAAAGACTCAAGTCAATAAAGAAGTGGTAGTAGACATATGTTTTGATATTGAAAAAGCTTATGACATGCTTTGGAATGAAGGATTGTTAATAAAGTTGGAGCAAATAGTGATTGTAGGCAGAATGTTTAAGTGGATAAAATATTTTTTTGCTTAATAGAACTGGGCTGCGTTTCCTGAAACATTCTTAAAGTTACGTCGTTCTTAAGTTACACCTTAAGCTGTACCTTATCATTAATATGTGTTTCCTGAAACATTGTAACACTGTAAAAAAAAATCCGTAAAAATACAGTACGATATACCCTAATAATTAAAGGAAATTTTCCGTTTTTGGTTTTTACAGGTGTTTTTCCGTATTTTTGAATTACACTTCGCATTGTGGGAACGAGAACGTTTGTGGCTTACATAGGCGCGAAAACAGAGAAGAGAAGACGGGGAGAGTTTCTCGGTCAAAGTTTCATTTTAATGTCGGCTTTCGAATTTGGGAAACATGTTTTTCATGTACTCTAAGTGGTAAACGAGTTAAATGTCACATAGATTGTTTACGTAACGTTAACTTAGTTACAAATGCACACGACATTATGTCAAAATGACCGTTGTGTTTCTTTCGTTTTCTTTTTTTAATGACAGGACGTGATTGCTGCTGAACTGTGAATCTCAAGCACACCTGCATTATTATCATGGGTTTGTATTCTGTTTTATTAACAGTTTTATTTAACATTAGTGTTAAGTATCAGAAAGAAAATGGTTATTGAGTAAAATATTTTGTTGACTTTCACAACAATGTGAAGTTGTTTGCTGTCTGATGCGTCGGAAGCCACGTCACAGACAACGTGCTAACCTTACCAAAATGATTGGATTGATTACTTGTGCATGTTATCATCCTGGTGTGTGTTCAAACTGCTTGTCATTATGTATATGGTAATTTTGTAATGTCTTTTGTGTTTAAGGTGATGGGCAGTTCAAGATTGCTGTCGTTCAAGAAGTTAATGACCACTATTGTGGTTGTGAGCTACAAATACCCAGAAGAGGCGGCACTTACATTGGAATTCATACAGATGTAAGCAACACGTATGTTATGAAATGTGTATCTGTTTATTTAATTGAAAATAATGAAGTATATTGTAAGACACAGATGATCTGACAAGCTCGTATGACAGATGTAAATGGAGACTATTGGAAATGTAAGTTAAGCAATTTATAAACAAATATTTTAATTGGCAAGTAGGGTTAGCAGTTCATTTAATGAGCTTAAAATACTGTATGATTGATTTTCCATCTCCAACCTGCATGTTACTCTGTAGTTCAGTTTCATTCATTTCATTTTTATCATATCCATTTCTTTTAGAGTTTTCCTGTGAAGAAATCCTAAATGAGGGTTGAGATGAAGGCAACCAGGTGGGTTTGTATTCTATTTCATTTAACATTAGTGTTCAATATTGAAAAGAAATTGAGTCTTTGAGTCATTTATTCTTTTGACTTTTACAACAATGTGAAGTTGTTTGCTGAACACGCCTTCAAAGGTGTTCAAAGATGCTTGTCGTTATGTATATGGTCATTTTGTAATGTCTTTTTTGTTTAAGGTGATGGGCAGTTCAAGATTGCTGTCGTTTGAGAAGTTAATGAACAAATCTTCTTTCCTGTTGCGGTTGTGAGCTACAAAATACCCAGAGGAAGCGGCACTTACTCTGGAGTTCATACAAAAGTAAGCAACACGTATGTTATAAAAAGTGTATGAAGCATTTGGTCGCGTTGCTGTTTATTTAGTTGAATATAATTAAATATATTTTAGGACATAGTTGATTTGACAAGCTCATATGACCGATGCAAATGAAGACTATTGGAAATGTAAGTTAAGCAATGTGTAACCAATTGGAAAGTATTATGGATTGCAGTTGATTTAATGAACTTAAAATACTGTATGACTACTTTTCCACTCCAACCTGCATATTACTCTGTAGTTCAGTTTAATTCATTTCATTTTTTTGTCATATCCATTTCTTTTAGAATTTTGCTGTGAAGAAATCCTGAACGTGGTTTGAGATGAAGGCAACCAGGTGGCTATGCATTCCTCCAAGACTCTTGCATGAACAATTTGGAAAATCCATGTAATATTTGAGTTTGTAAATTGAAAGAAATGGCACTTGCATTAAATATGCAGTTAAATGGGAAATAATACATCCCCTATAATGAAGTGCATCACTTCAAAATTCTGTTGTCAAGCCACTGGAGTCACATACTTTATACTTTTCTGGACCTTGAAAATGGTAGTTGCATAGACAATCAATAGAGGGACAGAAAGTACCCAGATTTAACTAAAAATACTATTAATTTCTGTTCTAAAAATTAATGAAAATCTTATGGGTTTGGAATGGTATGAGGCTGAGTAACTGACTGAATTAACATTTTTGTGTGAACTATCCCTCTAAACAATATTGTTTTCTCTTATAAGAAAAAGTTTTGAGTCTTGACTTTTACAGTTTGAAGTTCAAATTTTGTGACCGCTTTTTAGTACAACACGTGTATTGTATTGATGCTCATGTTTTCTTTTTTTTTTTTTTTTAAATTCTGTCTGTTACTGTTTAAAGCTAAACTGTCTTTTACAATACAGGCATTTTGCCTGAGTTGACACATTGTTAAATGAATTGAGTATTTGATATTGTTTAGTGCTAACCCACTTAAGGCAAACAAAAGCCATTGAATGCACTTTTAAGAATGTTTACATGAAGTAAAAATAAACCATGTTCAATTTGTATATTGTGCTGGATTTATTTGGTTTATATATATATAAATATATAAATATATAAATACACCATTAAAACAGACAAAGTCCTGTTTTTTTACTGGTGGCAGACTGTAAATTAACAGACTGTAAATTTACTGTACAAAGTCCAGGTAATGAGCTGCCAGTACTTTTTCGTTTTTTTACGGAATTTTTTTTTACAGTGTAGTTAAGTTTACCTTCTGTACGTCATACTTTTGTGAGGTCACTCTTAGAGGATCACTCTTAGCTAAACCTGATCACTGTTGACAGTTCACTCCACTAGTGGCCACCACTGTGCAAAAAGCTTCTTTACATGTAAGTCTATATGAATATAACTCTTTAAGTTGTAAAACAGCCAGTGTTTAATTAGGCTAACTGAAGTGTTTTCATGATGATTGTTAGTGTTTTAATTATATTAACCAAATGTGCATCAGCTGGAAAATCATTAGACAGTAAAGGTTTAGGAGTCTGTTTAAAGACAATAATTGTGGTGGGGAATTTGGTCAAATTATGGCAGTGATACAGTGAATAGTTGTGCTAAATCAAAGGCGGCGCCATCCAGAAAGTGTATGTGCACTATTTCATACGTGAAAACTTCAGTCCCCTAGCTATAATGTCAGAAGCTGCAATTCTCAAAAAATTTTGCCTGCGACAGCAGCAAATTCAGCAGCTTTTAGATCTTGTTTGTCTGACTTTATCAAAACAAACTCGACGGAGCTCCCCCGTCACGACACTGATTATATCCGGATGCTTCCACCAGACACAAAGTGATGGAGGTGCATCAAGGCTTCCATGCCATTGCCAGTATTTCACAAGTAATAGGCCTTGTCGACGGGACACTTATCCCCATCACCAACCCATCAGCACTTGACCAGGCCTTCATTTGTCGTAAGGGCTTTGCGGCCATCAATGTCCAGGTGATGGTGGACAACAGAGGGATGTTTGCTGACGTAGTGGCAAAGTTGCCTGATTTGTGTGGGCCAATTCAGCAGTTGGTCAAGATGCAGAAAGAGGATTTTTGGGCAGCGCATTTTTTTAGGAGACAGCGCCTACCACCTAAGAGCCTATCTTTTAAATCCAGTCACCAACCTTACAACACTGCACACATCCATACACGCAACTTGTTGGAGCACTCGATTGGGCGCTGGAAGATGTGTTTCCGGTGCCTGCATAAATCTGCTGGAGGGTTGCGTCTGAAGCCAGAAAAATGTTGTGCTGTAGCAGTAGTTACAGCCATGATACACAACATTGCAGTCAGTGTAGATGCAGCTTTGCCAGAAGAGGAGGAAGAAGAAGGTGTTCATAACCGACCTGAACTAAGAGATGCTCTACATGCTGCTGCTGTACAAATGAGGCAGCAATTCATTCACACCATTTCTGGTTAAGGTATATTTTGCACCCTATTTTCTTTTTACATCACTACACCGTGTTCCAAATTATTATGCAAATTGTATTTAAGTGTCATAAAGATACATTTTTTTTGTTTTTCAAATAAAATCATGGATGATATTGTGTCTCAGGGCTCTTTGGATCACTGAAATCAATCTCAGACACCTGTGATAATTAGTTTGCCAGGTGAGCCCAATAAAGTAAAAACTACTGAAGAAGGATGTTCCACATTATTAAGCAGACCACCATTTTCAAGCAATATGGGAAAGAAAAAGGATCTCTCTGCTGCCGAAAAGCGTGAAATAGTTGAATGCCTTGGACAAGGTATGAAAACCTTAGATATATCACGAAAACTTAAGCGTGATCATCGTACTGTTAAGAGATTTGTGGCTGATTCAGAGCACACACGGGTTTGTGCAGATAAAGGCAAAATGAGGAAGGTTTCTGCCAGACAAATACATCGGATTAAGAGAGCAGCTGCTAAAAAACCATTACAAAGCAGCAAACAGGTATTTGAAGCTGCTGGTGCCTCTGGAGTCCTGAGAACGTCAAGGTGTAGGATCCTCCAGAGGCTTGCAGTTATGCATAAACCTTCTATTCGGCCACCCCTAACCAATGCTCACAAGCAGAAACGGCTGCAGTGGGCCCAGAAATACGTGAAGACTAATTTTCAAACAGTCTTGTTCACCGATGAGTGCCGTGCAACCCTGGATGGTCCAGATGGATGGAGTGGTGGATGGAGTGGTGGATGGTTGGTGGACGGCCACCATGTCCCCACAAGGCTGCGACGTCAGCAAGGAGGTGGCGGAGTCATGTTTTGGGCCGGAATCATGGGGAGAGAGCTGGTCGGCCCCTTTAGGGTTCCTGAAGGTGTGAAAATGACCTCTAAAAAGTATGTGGAGTTTCTGACTGACCACTTTCTTCCATGGTACAAAAAGAAGAACCGTGCTTTCCATAACAAAATCATCTTCATGCATGACAATGCACCATCTCATGCTGCAAGGAATACCTCTGCATCATTGGCTGCTATGGGCATAAAAGGAGGGAAACTCATGGTGTGGCCCCCATCCTCCCCTGACCTCAATCCTATTGAGAACCTTTGGAGTATCCTCAAGCAAAAGATCTATGAGGGTGGGAGGCAGTTCACATCCAAACAGCAACTCTGGGAGGCTATTCTGACAACTTGCAAAGAAATTCAAGCAGAAACTGTCCAGAAACTCACAAGTTCAATGGATGCAAGAATTGTGAAGCTGCTATCAAATAAGGGGTCCTATGTTAAAATGTAACTTGGCCTGTTAAGATGTTTTTGATTGAAATAGCTTTTGATTTCAGTAAATATGACCTCCTAATGCTGCAAATTCAACAAATGACCATTTTCAGTTCTTTACAACCTATAAAATGTTTTGAAACTCTGTTTTGCGTAATAATTTGGAACAGTGCATTTTAAGTTTTTTATTTTTGGAAAAAATACTGTTATCATTAGGAGGTTTGTTCAGTAACATTCAAATTATACTCTAATGACTGATGACTTGAAAATTATGCTGACTGTCATTTGCATCGTCAATTTAGGAAAATCAGAGAAACATATCTTTTGCATAATAATTTGGAACGCGGTGTACACAACATTCCCCCTTTTTGTGGACATGTCTCTGCCATTTTTGTTGCAGTTGTGCACATCTGAGTTCAGTGTTTACATCAGTTCGCACCGCAATTGTAACAAATCTGAATTTATAATAAGTCAAAAGGTACATTAGTTTTCCAAGTGGCTTCAGAATGCACAAACCTCAACATGGAACACGGTTTAAAAGACATTTAGTTCATGACATTGTTAGAAGTCAACACTTGGTTCATTATAATACTAGTTTGTGTTTAATCAAATCAGTGTTTATTCAAACAAAAATACTCCACATAATTGAAAATAAACATGAAAGTTCTGTTTTCCTGGAACCTGCAGTCACTGGGTTCGTGATTGTTCATCTGTAATAGGGGTGGGCGATATACCGGTAGACACGATTAACCGGTAGAAATTTGTCAACCGATAGAGATTGTGGTCTATCGCCTTAATCGCGATTGAGATCACGTGACGTTGCACGTTACTTAACAACGCAATACACATTCACTTCGACAATGGAAGAAGACGGTGCAGCAGCGGTGAGTTCACTTACATGTGACGAAACCAACAACGAGGAGATTGTAAAGAAAAAAGGTGCATCGTCTGTGGTGTGGAATTGGTTTGGGTATAGGAAAAGTGATACGAATGAGACGAACGTGATTTGCAAGGTATATGCAAAAGCATTGTTTTAGCAAGCGGTGGAAACACGTCAAACCTTTTCTATCATCTCAAATCCAAGCATCCAAACGAATATTGCCAAAGTCAAAAAATGCGGCAAACCTTAGCCCACTCATCTACATCATCACAGAGTGCTTGCAAGCCCAAAAATCCCGTACAAACTTCCTTAACGGCGTCTTTCACAAATGCAATTCCCTACGACAAGAAATCTCGAAGATGGTTAGACATAACGCGTGCTATTACAACGCATATTTGCAAAGACATGGCACCTATCGGTCTTTGTCAGGTGACGTCACACTCACGAGAATCGAATTGCATTTTGGGTATCGCCGCCATTTGTAAGGTATCAAAGCCGAGGTGTTCTGTAGTAGCAGAATTGTTCTTTTGATTTGCTTAAAAATTGTACGTTTTTGTTGTGTTAAAGTCAGCGGTGGTAAATTACACGATAGATAAGGTTAAAAACTGACCACGAGGAAAGATATTTTAGGTCTTCTACTTATTATTAAATATTAGACAACATACAGCGGAAATAACCAAGAAGCGTCGGATGGCCTGCATAGCAGCGGTGATACGCAAAATCATCATATTTGCCCTCGACATTTTCATAAAGGTAAGTAAGCGATTTTTTTAGTATGTGCTTATTTTCTATTTTCTTTAGTACCTAACGTCATATCCACGTTGTTTTGGGTTATCAATGCTATTCAGTGGTGTAGTGCAGGTATACGGCGTAATGACAAGTGTGGATAAATGCAAATATTCCCTAAAAGCACCCAGTAAAGACAGTGATGCGGTCAGGAACGTGGCGCTGGATTCCTTTGAAATATGTTTGATGGTTGCGCCGGCGCGTTCCCACACAGATGCTGCCTGTTCATACATGAGAGCATGTCAGCTTAACTAATTTGAAACCGTACATTATAACGAAAACAATACCTTAAGAATGAAAAGCAGGTTTCCAGGAGTTGCCAGGGCACCACTAAACACGTCATGTACCATGCAATGTCACGCAATCGTTTTATGCATGGGTGTAGAGATTTATTTTATTTCACTACTGAAATTCCTAAGTAAATACTTAACTGAATACCAAACTAAAATACATTTTTAATATTTTTATTTTTTATGTATTTCTGTATTACATATAGGTTGGTGTGACTAAACTGTAAGAAAAAAAAAAACACATTGCAGCCAGCTGAGATGATGACCCACCAGGCTGGAGGAGATGGTCGACTTCACAAGACACCTCTCGATGCCACAGACTGAATGTGACTTGTGTGTACCCAGACGAAAACTGACTGCTTTTCATTTCAGACATAAGGGAAATTCTCACTTCATTTTAAATACTTCTGTTAACTTCATGCACCTCAGATTGAACCTGGTTGTGCAAACACCGTTTTATACAGCTGTTACAGGCACAAACTTATCCCTCATTAGTTTGTGGTGTCCTTTGGACACAGTATAGCGATGATTGACTGCTTTGAGATTTTCACAGAGAAACCATTCAGTGTAAAAGTGTGTGCCAGAAAGTGTTCTACCTACAAACTATTAATTATTTGACAGATCATCTAACACTTATAAGAATCCATGTGGAAAGTGTCATAAGAAATGTTTGGCAGAAGCATTAAATCATCACATTATTATTAATGTATTTTTATTGTTATCATGCTTGTCACATTTTCTGTTATGTATTTTAAGCTGATTTTTAACACAGTGTTGTATTTATAATAAAATATATATAATGACATTTTCCTAAATGTGTTTTTGATTGACTCCTTATCAGTACTTATTATCAGCCAAAAGAAGTACGGAAAATGTTGAACAAACAGGGTAAAGTTTAATGATATAAGGGAATGTGCAAATCAATGGTGGACAAAAACAGAACATAAGTGTATTTGTAAGTAAATAATATACGTTTTTATACCGTAAACAAGAGCACGTCATATTTCCAACGAGGTTGAACACCGGCAGCCGGTGCGGTCAGGTAACGTTAATATGGATCAGTGTTAATTGTTAATGACAAATTCTATAAGTTGCGGTTCCTAAAACTTCTGCTGAGATTATCTCGGTCCCATATCTACTCGATTTGCTTCTGTTTCTCCACTATGATGATTTAAATGGTCTTTACTTTATGGCTCTGTACACTTTCAGTTCACTGCTCAATGCAACGATACCTTCAAAATGGCGCCTCGGTGACGTCACACATAATAAACGCACGTGACTGATAAAGACCGATTCACATAATTGAAAAGGAGGGGTTTAAAGCTTTGGTGAAAACACTGGATGCGAGATACGTAATGCCAAGCCGCAAATATTTTCGCCAAGTGGAGTTGCCAAGTTTATACATGTCTTGCCTTAGCGAAGTGGAAAATGAGCTTCGTGATGTCGCTCACTTCGCAACGAATACAGATCTGTGGACGAGCCGCTCAACGCAGCCGTATATGAGTCTGACGATACACTTCATCACAAGCAACTGGACCCTGTGCAGCAGATGTTTACAGACGTCGTATTTCCCGGGAGACCACACGGGCGATCTTATTGCACAAGGTCTCAGAGAGTCATTGCAGTCTTGGGGATTACAAGAAAACCGGCAAGTCTGTGTTACTACTGACAACGCGACAAATAACATCCGAGCGCTTCAGCTTAACAATTGGACCAGGCTACAGTGCTTTGGCCATCGCCTTCATCTGGCAATTGGTGAGTAATTAAAAACGAGAAAATTATTTCTCAGAATTGTTTTTAAAAATCTAACGATGGTAGTATAATTAAAATGAATATATTAATTAAATAATTAGTAGAAATGTGATGTGTTACCATTGTTTTATTGCACTAGTGATTGCCAGAGTAACAATCTATATTGCACTATACAGTTATAGTTTTTTACATTTTTAAATTTGTTATAGCAGGACAGACAGCTATTCTAGAGGTGCCCTTATAACAAGTCTCTTGTTGAATCATAATATTTTTTGTTGAAATAAATCAAGCATTTTTTTTCTCTCTCTTTTTATTTTCTTACAGAAAAAGGTATGAAACTACCACAGGTGGATCGTGCTGTTGGCGTGTGTAAGAAGGTAGTAAGTGCCTTCTCTAATACATGGAAGAGAAGGCGAGAGCTGGCTGTTGCTCAAGGAGAACTGGGTTTGCCTGTCCATCAATTAATAACTGAAACAGTAAACAGGTGGGGCTCAAGGCAAAAAATGATCGACAGGGTAATTGAGCAAGAGAAAGCCATTTCCCAGGTTCTGAGAGAAGACAAGAAAACCAGGCATTTGATACCCACGTGGCAAGACATGGACGTTCTCGAATTCATCAGTAAAGCCCTGAGACCTCTGACTGAGTTTACTGATGCCCTATCGGGAGAAGATTACGTAAGCGTGTCTTACTTAAAACCTGTGCTCCATCTGTTTAACAAAACGATTGTGGCACCACAGGAGGATGACACTCAACTTACTAAAAACATAAAAGACAAAATCCTAGAGTACTTGAATGAGAAATATGCTGATCCAGACACTGAAGACCTTCTTGACATGGCATCTTTTGTAGACCCTCGATTCAAAACAAAGTACATCAAGGAGGAGAAGGTTGAGTATATCATGTCAAAGGCTGCTGCTGAGATTGAAGAAATGGTGGTGAATCAAAATGCAGAGAGTCCTGTTGCTACTCAGCCGGAAACAGAAGAAGCAGTAGCTGATCCAGCAGTGCCAGCTAAGAAGAAGCACAAAGGTTTAGGTAGTTACTTCAAAAAGAAAGCAACACAGCAAGTACCTCCCCTCTCCAACAGAAACCTCATTGACTTTGAACTAAAGAGCTACCTGCAGGCCATGGAGACTGACAGCGATACTGATCCTTTACAGTGGTGGAAACTGCATGAAATGAATTTTCCAAAGTTGTCCAATTTGGCTAAGAAATATCTCTGCATTCCAGCCACAAGTTCTCCGTCTGAACGTGCCTTTAGCACAAGTGGCAACATAGTCACTTGCCACAGGTCTGTGCTGAAGCCAGAGACTGTGGACCAACTAGTATTCTTGGCTCACAACTTAAAGTAGCAACTGAAATGTTGTTTCAGCACTTTGTTTTGATGTTTTATGGTGCTGTTACCTCAGACATGTTTTCAAGTGAAAAGCCTTTTGAGATTTTGGCTACCATGTTCACCTGGTACAGAAAACTAGTGAAGATAAGGAAAAGGGAAAAAGTTTGTTTTTAGCTCTTTTTTTACAGAGCTGGTATACTGTCAGGCACTATGTTAGTACCTGTTATTCTAAGAACATTAAACTTATAATACATTGCAGTAAACTGTATGGTTATAACTACTGACAAATGTTGTGTCAGATTTTAGTTCATTTTAGAACTTTGTTTTGATGTTTTATGGTGCTATTACCTCAGACACATGTTCTCAAGAGAAAAGCTTTTTGGGATTTTGGTTACCATGTTCATTCTGGTACATAAAACAAGTGAAGATAAGGAACAGTTTGTAAAAACAAACAAAAAGTTTGTTTTTAGCTTATACAGAGCTGGTATACTGTCAGGCACTATGTTAGTACCTGTTGTTCTGAGAAAAAAAAACATTAAACTTACAATAAATTGCAGTAAACAGTATGGCTGTTTTTTACTTAAAGTAATGCTGCAATTTACAGTTTAAATAAAATTACATTATATAAAACAGTTTCTTTGTGTTTGAATTTTTATTTATGCATTTTCAGATACAAATTGCTATATTGTGATATATATCGTTATCGAGGTAGAAAATTGCTTCTACCGTGATAGAAGATTTTGGTTATATCGCCCACCCCTAATCTGTAATGTAATTAAATTGTTTGAATAAAAAGATAACACAACATTTCACTGTACTGAGCATCATAATCAAGCTTACAATGACCTGGCATTATGATCAGAACTGAAATGGTTGGCCTTTGAAATTTTGGTTGTTGGCCTCTTGTAACCCCTGCTCGATCCTCTGCAGCACTTCCGGCTTTTCCTTTTCAGGCTCCACCAGTTCTTCACTGCAGTTACTTCGGATAGAAGGACGCCTTCTGGAGTCACTCCCAGATTGCTGGTGCTGGGCGACCTCAGTGGAGGCCAATGAAGGTGCAGACAGGTGTGGTGACGCCGGTGCTGGAGAAGCCCTGCCACTGCTGGTGGGGGAAGAGGGCAAGGAATCAAGGATGGTGTGATCTGAGAGCATGGAGTGGTATCCACACCTGCTGTCAGATCTAACCCCCCCTGAGATTCCCTGTGAGGCTGCTTCTCCAAGGATTGCCAGGACTTTTTCCTCATCAGGGGTGAGCGCAGGCACAGATCTGGTTCACCACCTGTTCTTGCCCGGTCTCTCCGTACTGCAGCACCTCTTGCTTTGGCTGCACTAGCAAAATAATGACACTTTTTACAGACAACTTCCCACTCTCTCTGTGGACTGGAACTTGATGCTGCCGTTTTTTATGGCTATGCTTTCCCAGAGATCTTTTTTTGTTTTGCTGGACACTGTTGTCCGAAATATCTTTTCTGTGTTGTGCCACTTCATCCAATAGAATGGTCATTTCGGCTGGAGTAAAGCTGGGGGCTCTTCTCTTTCTTTATTTTTTTGTCTGCCATAGTAGCTGTTGATTATATGTTTTATATGTTGTGCTTTTATTGAGTAGGTCATCCATCTACAGAAATTAGTGATTTACAACAATAAAGTGACACAGCTGCTGCACAATCAATCTTGTTTGTGGAGTAAATGAAGACACTATGGCAAATACATCATGATAATATAAATGACCCTGACACTGTAGCAGGTGAAGGCATGATATGTTTGGGCCTGAGGTTACATGTTTGCACAGTCTTTACAAATTATATAAAATATTCTGGGTTGGATGTAGTTTGTAGTTTGCAATTTGGATTATTTTTATAAGATCCCATTAGACCTGATAATTGCAAAGTCAACTATTTCTTAAGTGCTTCTTGTTGAAAAGCACTCTTACCAGAATGTTAACATTTCGTTAAAAGTTGTCATATAGGTTTTTTTTCTCCCTTGTATTTAATGTGGTGACCACTGGGAGGCGCTCTGTCCATATATTTTTCTTCCTTGTGTTTCTTTCCTGACGTGATGTGTTTTGCAAAGCGAAAGTAAAAGTTTCTTGCAAGTTCTCTGCTTTATAAAAAGAAAGAGTTTCGTGTCTTTATTTAAAATCAACACTTTTATAAAGAACACCGCTTTCTCACATAACGCAGTGAAGCAGCCCGTGCACAGAATTAATAATCGACAATATCGATTGATATCAACAAATTCAGCACCACCGCCATGGACAGCACCCGGTAACGTCACACGTAAGAAGGTTTATCTTAAGTAACATCCTAAGGTATAGTTCAGGGAACACGCCTAGAAAAGCTACACCTGTAGTTCAGATTTACCTGTAGAGTCTTTGTAGCTAAGAGACAGTGTTATCGAGAAACACAGCCCTGTTCAGGTAAGAGTTGATCATCATATTCTAGAATATATAAAATAGATAATGATACTCCGCGAGGAAGCGTATGCAGTCCAGTATTGTTTAACATCATGATAAATTCTGTTTTTCAAAATCTCAAAATAGATAAAGGAAAATCTCTTTATGCTGATGATGGAGTGATATGGAAGAAGGGACATAATGTATCACATGTAACAAAAGTCATACAAACAGCAGTTAATAAAGTGGAAAAATAATGCAATAAGTGGAGTTTCCGATTATCAGTTGCTAAAACTCAACTAGTGTGTTTTGCAAAGAAAAAAATCATAATCCTGAAGTCAAAGTGAAACTATATGGTCAGGTACTGGAACAAGTCAAAGTTATAAAATATTTAGGGATATGGATGGATTGTAGGTTGAGTTTTAAGACACATATAGAGAAAGTGTTGGGAAAAAAGCAAAAAAGTGACAATATATTATGTTGTTTATCAGGGATGGAATGGTGAGCTAGTCGAAAATCGTTACAACAAATATAGTGTGCATTGATCAGGTCAGTAATTTATTACGGATATATTATTTATGGATCTGCATCAAAATCCTGGATTAAGAAAGTTGAAACAGTTCAGGCACAATCAATAATGATTTGCTGCAGGGCTTTTAGATCCTCTCCTATATCAGCGATACAGGTGGAGGAGAATTGACAATGAGTTTATGTAAACTGAAATTAACAATGAATTATTGGATTAATATAAAATGGCATACAGAGACACATCCATTCAAGGAAATATGGAAATGATAGTATTAGATGTTTTACTTGTACAACAAATAAAGATGTTATGAATTTAGGTTTTACTGAAATTCCAGTTAGTCCCTCCATCATAATATCAAATATTCCTTCTTGGTTGCTTCCTACACCTCAGGTTGATTTTTTATCTACAATATAAGATTAAGAATAAAAAGCCTAAACCTAAGGAGGTTGTTGTTCATCAGTATTTGGATCAAGCATATACTCCTCAATGCTTCATATATTCACTGATGGGTCAAAGGATCCTGTGTCAGGACATACAGCTGCAGCCGTATAAAGTAATGAAACACATGACCATTGAAGTACAAATTTCTCTGAGTAAACCAGAAATGAAAGGAATAATTAAAGAACACACCAATAAAAAGTGGCAAGAAATGTGGGACAGGGAAATAAAGGGCAGGCAAATAAATAACATTCAAAAACAAGTTGGTAAAGGGAGAGTATGCCTCAACAATAGGAGAGAAGATATTATTATTACACGACTGTGAATAGCACATTCTGGTTTAAATCACTCATTGTTCATAATAGTGAAACATCAAACTGGATTGTGTATATCCTGTAGTGAAGCAGAGACTGTTGAGCACGTACTTCTACATTGTACAGTATTTAACAAAGAAAAAGAAGTGTTGATTAAGAAATTGAAAGATCTAGATATAACCAATTTCACTTTATCAAGTCTATTACGTTGTGCTTCAGAACAGGCAAGAGTGCAGGGAGAAGTACTCAATTATCTAAAAACAACTCAAAGGACTCAATTATCTTAAGCTAGAATTCAATTTATTTACATTTTTTTAAATTAAAAAAAATATTTTAAATTAAATTTATTTTTTTATTTGAATTTTTATTATTAATTATTATTATTATTTTTGTTTTGTTTTGTTGTTGTTCCCTGATTATGCTTCACGCTCCAGTCCAGTTGGTGGCAGTAATACACCATAAGTTGTCAACCACCAATAAACAATACAAGAAGAAGAAGAAGAAGAAGAAGAAGTAACAGGTGTTGTTGGAGGGAAGGTGCACGTTTTTTGACCGTTACTCTAGGCCGTCGTACCACACTGTGCTAGTTATTTGTATTGGTGAAGGACTGGTGGATTCTTGACTACTTGGAAATGAAGACCAGTCACTGTAAAATAAATCTACAACAGTGAACATTTTAACATCTTGTGTGGACATTACAGTTAATAGTAACCCAAGTATACCATCCATTTACAAGATCTGTCCAGCATCACTCAGCTGCTTTAGGTACTAGATTTGGACACTTATAGACACATGTGCTTACAGATAACTGCAAACAATTACCAGCGTCATGAAACTATAAACATCTCAGCTTGTGCACTAATCAAGCTTATACTTGAAATTTGCAAACGAGTAAAATGAAAATTACTGGCTCTTACAACAAATAGTGGACTGCATGGGATTCTGCGTGACCCAACACAAATCTTGCAGGAGTGGCCGGTTCTACCTTTACTGTGAGCTACATGATTCTACATGAAAATTTCAGTCAGATGCTATTTGTGCAGTATTTCAAATCTTTAATCCACGGGGGAAAAATCAACCCACAGCAACAGTTTAAAAGTAGCCCGATTTCGTGGAGAAAAAAAAAAAAAGTGGACTTGAGAACCCTGCTGTATCCCACACCAGCAGATTTGACTGATCACAGGTCTAGAGTAAGGAGAGATCATTGACTGCAGGTTAAAACTGCCTGAACTGTTCTCAGTTCTCCCACTTCTCCATAATTGTGTCACTAAACAGCAACTATATAGCAGGACTGAACACTCAATTGGTCAGATCAGAGGAAATGAACAAACACAGGAAGAGCTGATAGTATTTAAAGAAAGAGTTGTGAGTATATAATGGAGAGGAAGACTGACAGAAAGAGAAAATGGCTGATAAGTGTCATTTGTGTCTGCTGGGACTGATCATTCTCTCTTCACTTCTCACAGGTAAACAAATCTCTGTTTTCTCATCCACAATTATTGTGATTAGTCTAGAAAAAGTTAATTCAGTAGTCAAGACCGCCTAAACCGAGACCAAGACACTACCAAGACCAGAAGGTATCCAGACCAGAAGGTATCCAGACCAAGACAAGACCAAGACCAAGACCAAGACAGACCATGTCAAGACCAAGACCAAGTCGAGACCAAGACCGATACCAAGTCGAGACCGGAGAAAAAAAACAGACTAGTGTTGAAGCTACGCAATAACTTGTATGAACAGCAGCATACTAGGGTTCAGCCGCAGTTTACATTCAATACATATTAGACGGTATTACTTCAACTACAGGCAGAGCAATACAGAGACAGACCATGTCATGTGTGTGACTGAGCTCACTGTAAATGTTTTTTCAGACTGGGTGAGATCAACTATGTGTAGCAATTGTATGACGGCTAGGGCTGGGCGATAAAACGATAACGATATGTATCGCGATAAACACGTGATCGGTATGAATAAAAAATGTGTTGGATAAAACGTTAGATATTTTTTATTCTTCTGTGTCGGAAGAAAACAGAGGTTGCGAAGCAAGTTTGTTTGCATTAACAAAGGCACTCGCTCTCTGGTAACCTAGCAACGTAGGGAGTGACACGCTAACAGCCAATCATGTAACAGTATCAACTTTCGTTGCGCCATATCGTTGTCTGGTGCTGGTCTGCTGGATTCCTCTTCATAAGCAGAAAATGAGTGCCGCAGCGAGCGAGGAAATTTTAAATAAAAGAGGAAAAGTCAGCTCGCCAGTATGGCAGTTTTTTGGATATTATAAGTTTGACCGTAGTCAGACCAATGTCGTCTGCAAATTATGCAAGACCGTCGTCCCCGCCAAGTAATACCACGAACTTGATGTACCACCTTAGCCGCGCTCACCAAGAATTTTGACCGATTAATACAATCAGTTAAACGGTTTAAAATGTCTTTTTTCAGTTATTTATCAAAATATTTTAAAACGTTTTTTGGACGGTTAAAGTAAAATGAAATTGCATTTTTGAGAGAAAAAAGATAAATCGCGTAGGCCTATAACGTTAAGTCGTATTTTATTATTACATTCAGAAAGACACCAGGTCGCGAAATATTTACAGTACACTATAAACATATAGGCTAGGCTATTTTAGTTCCCCTCACTCCACAAAAATAATTTCAATTTAACAGTATTTAGAAAAGAACAAAAATGAAAAATATAAGAAGCTAGGGGACAAGAAAAAACGAAACCATTTAGGGTAAAGCGAAACTGAAACTAACATTGGGTCTCTCACACGACACAAATCCAATGTCTCTGTATTCAACATGTATTTGAATGGTAAAATATTTTTTATTATGTAAACCTGGTTTTGTACTTCTCGCATTACAATATCCACATTAAAAAAATGTTTGGAATAATATCACGGCAGTACGTTGATAACGATTAAGCAGTGTGATTATTATTATTATTTTTTTCCCCATATGTTTGGCTGATTGTGTGTGCGCGTGCGGCGCCGGCGCAATCACTTTATTTTTTTCCTTCTAACAGGGGAAACAACTCTTTACAGATAATCGAAACTGTAAACGGTTTGCTGTTTGTAAAATAAAGAAAAATAGGATGCCGCTTTCAGCCGTCTTCCTTTCGCGCAGCACAAAAATGTACCAAAACTCTGCATGCTAGCTACTTGTTGCACTTTTTTTTTGTTTGTTTGTTTGTTTTATTAAGTAAAAATATTTATCGTGTAGGCCTATTCATTCATTATATATAAATATAGCCTAGCTTTATAATGTTTTTCTCCATTCGCAGAGGTGCTGCAGGTGGTGCGACGTGTCCATGTGAATCCTCATGTTCTGTTGTTTGCTGCTTTTTGCGCATGTAAAATTAATCCCGGTAAACAAATGTTGGTATTTTAACGAGTCACAGACACTTATCCTTTCTAAAATAATTAAATTCTAATTTTAAAAAATCTTGTCGGTTAACGGTTAACAAGCGTCGGCTGTCGGTTAGACATTTCTGTCTTAATAACTGAGCGGATTATAATCAGAGGAAGGTTAAGTTTAAAATAAAAATGTTTAAATGTAATATTTTCTTCTCCTGGTCCTTATTTTAAATGGGTCATAAAAAATATCAATAATTATCGATATCGATCGATATGAAACACTGATATCGTGATACAGTTTTCAGCCATATCGCCCAGCCCTAGCGTGTAGTTTTTTTTTTTTTGAGCGTGTAGTACTGCTAAATCCCCGACCACTATGACGGTCTGAGACAGCGAGACTTGACAAGACCGAGAGGTCCGAGACCAAGACAAGACCAAGACCAAAGACCGTCAAGGCCGTGACAAGACCGAGACCACGTAAAAGCTTTTGGTCTCGATTGACTGTGTTGCAGGTAATTGCAGACCGGTCTCGAGTTTTTATTATTTTAACTTTCTTTTTTTTTCTGTTTGATTACTTTGTGTGGAGAAGCCTTGATTGTATTGGGGTTTATAGAGGGTGGGCTGGCTAACAATACCCTTTATTTTGAGGGGGAATGAGTTTTTGGTATTTGATGTATGTTGATTATATTTGTTTTGTCATATCTGCTTATTTGTAAAAATAAATTCTATTTTTTTTGGACAGAAGTTGATTACTATATATATTTTTTTTTTTGTGTGTGTGTGTGTGGTCACCTCTTGTTTGAAGAAAGAGTTTCTGGGGTTTCAGTACGATGCATTGTTGTGGAAACGAACTAGCTAGTTATACGAGCGTATGTGACGCTCAGTGGGTTCAGGTGCAGTGCACCCAAGATGGAGGTGTGTGTTTCCGGTAAGAGAAACAGGAGAGGGAATCCCAGTTTAACAGGTTTAATCAAAAGGATGTTTGTATATGTTACTCACAAATGTGTGGTCTATAGTAAACAGAAGAAATACAAAGAAAACAGTTGTAAATATATCAGTAAACACAATATTCAGTTATTAAATAATATATATTAACATAAATGATTTAACTCTGTGCTGATTTTAAATAATTAAGTAAACAATGAAAAGCAGATTACACGATCAGTGTATATGCTCAATTATTACAAATGAGGAGCATGCAAAGCATTCAAACGCGACATTTTCAAACAATATTGTACAAATTGGGTGATACGTGACTAGTATGTGAACATAAACCTTCGTATTTGAATAGAAATACACTTATTCAAGCTCAAAGTCTGACAAAAAACGAATAGTTTCACTTTCTGTTCCACTTTCGTTTGTGACGCAGTTTAAATTGCGTTACATTCACCAGCAAATATTGGCAATTCGGAGCAATTATAATAATTACAAAAGGCAGAATATATATGAGAAACTCACCCGTAATCATTTACGCACTGGAAAAAAAAACATATACAAAGGGCTTTCTCACACTAGTCACGACTGTTTCCCGAACACGGTCGCATCTCCGTCGTTTGAACCACATTAGTTCAACATTGTAGGGCAGTTGTTGTTAATGACGTCACCGAGTAATAATTTATGCTATTTAACCTATTAGAGATCTCCAAAATGCAGCTATATTAAACATGGCACCTGATGACAACTTCTTCTTCTTTTTGTTTGTTTGTTTGTTTGTTCCATGTCATTTCGCTTTATTTGATGTTTGATTCATCGCGGGTTCCCTCTTACGTCATACTCCGGGGTTCCCGTAGGCATTTATGCACATGTGCACTATTCAAATTCATGGCTTGCAGAGGAAGCTTAAAAATACATAGATTAAAATGCATTTATATTTAGATTAAGTGAAATATCTAAATTGTATTGCATGTTTGCTTGCTTATTGTGCCCAAGAGCATAATTTATTGAGCCTTTACTAACAAGGAACTATGTGTCTAACCACAAGTCGAGAGCTGTAGTTTAACCCCGTTAGTTTGTGACGCTGTTTGCGAATGTTCGTTTGAACTATGGTTTCGGGAAACACCGAATCGTTGAACTATGTTGCAACGACGGAACTAGTGACCATAGTTGACTAACGATGCTTTTGGGAAACGCACCCCTGAATGTCATTATAAATGACTAATGCTGAAACAAATGCACAGTCCTGCTGTCCTGATGTTTGTCAAGTGTCCAGCAGGTGGTGTCAGATCTCAATTCCAGAGAACTACTGTGGGGATTGGCTTATTATTAACTGACATATGTGACCCTGGATCATAAAACCAGTTGTAAGGGTCATTTTTTCAAAATTGAGATTTATACATCATATGAAAGCTGAATAAATAAGCTTTTCATTGATGTATAGTTTATGATAGGAAAATATTTGGCCGAGACACAGCTATTTAAAAAACAGGAATCTAAGGGTGCAAAAAAAAAAAAAAATCAAAATATTGAGAAAATCACCTTTAAAGTTCTTCAAATAATGTTCTTAACAATGTATATTACTAATCAAAAATTAAGTTTTAATACATTTACAGTAGGAATTTTACAAAATATCTTAATGGAACGTGATCTTTACCTAATTTCCTAATGATTTTTGCCATGAAAGAAAAATCTATAATTTTGACCACAATGCAGTGTATTTTTGGCTATTGCTACAAATAAATCCCAGCGATTTAAGACTGGTTTTGTGGTCCAGGGTCACATATACATTTTAACTGTCATTTGTTTTGCAACATAAAGCTACGAGTAGTTCATCGGACATTCTTGGCATGTTCACTTTGCAAAGACTGGGTCGGTACTTCTCCAGTGATGTAGGATGATTTTGAAATGATTTTTGAAGTTGAGGGAGAAAATAATATTTTTTTTTTAAATGCCCTAACAGAACCAGAATACACAGACTTCAGGGAGAGCAAGACAAGACGAGCGTTTGAGTTTAAAAAGTGTTTAAATTGTAATTAAATTTGTAAAGAGAACTGTGTTCTCTTCTGTAGAACACAAGACTGATTGTATTGGATGTTGGGTTTGATTTTAACTCAACATTCATGACAAAACCGCAACTGCAAATTCATGTTTCACTGTCTGGATTCCAGTTTCTGTAAACTGCAGTGATCCATTTGCTTTTCAATAGCTGTTGGTTAACTATAAAAAAAAAAGATCTAGTTTCTTGTGTATTTGTACTGTCAGTCACACAACAGCTCTTTCCTCTTTTAAACATGTTTCTAGTGATTTCACAGCATTCAAGCTGAATTCTAATGATGTCGTTCAGTATTTCTGTCACTCAGTGAGTGAAGTGACTCCGCCCACTGTGACATCATGTGCTTCTGTTCACACTCCGACTGACAAACAATCAGCAGCGCTTTGATCTGCTTTAGGCTCTATCTATATCTATCTGTTTGTCTATCTATCTGAAATTCTGCCATTGTTAACAGAAAAGATGGAGTTTAATGCCATTCAGCAGCTCACTTAAAGAAAAAGCGGGAGCATATATTTTATTTGATTAACATAAAAGTTTGTGTAACAAATTCTAGGCTACAAAGGCCTAACATAAACCATGGAGCATAGAAGATAATCTGAGAAATATCTCCCTTTTTTCATACAATGTGAATCAAATGTTTTTTATTCATTTATTTATTTATTTATTTATTTATTTTAATGAATTTAAATATATAGTGAGTTGTTCTCCTGCATCATGTTCATCACCAATCATCTACATCAGGGGTGGTGGACTCCGGTCCCAGAGAGGCACAGAGTTCAGCTCCAACCCTAAGCACACCTGCCTGTTGCTTTCTAGAAACCCTTCAGACCTTGATTAGCTTGTTCAGGTGTGTTTGATTAGGGTTGAAGCAAAACTCTGCAGGGCTGCGGCTCTCCAGGACCGATGTTCGCCACCCCTGATCTATATGAATATATAAGATGACCTATACAGGTTAAATGTGTTAATAATTTTTTATTAACTTATTAAATTAATGTGTTAAATTGACATCACTAGTTAACACATGCTACTAACTATCAGATGACTCTTTCATTAAAGGTCTTATGGAATTTAAATGAGATGTAATACAATTCAAATGATTTTTAGTAACTACATTGTTTGGTTAATTCAGTTAAAACTAGCTTTAATTTATGTTTATTAAACAGACTAAACTAATGCCATCAAGAGGAAGTGCCATTTCACACCTATCAGATTATTCTGGGTTCAGAGATGATCTCTGTTCTACTGTGGTTAAACTCAACAGTGAGATCACTGCTCTGAAACATGACAATTGCTATAATTAATATGCTATTTTAGTTACAAACATGTAAAATGACAATTAACCATTTCAGCATTATAAGAAAGTCTTGACTATGAAATAGATGCAACAGATAAATGTAAAACAGAGTTTGTTTGAATAAATGGTGATTCCATTATCATAAACATTTGCAGAAATACAACAAACAAATTATATTCATTATGATTTAATTTCCTTTTTAAGGTAAATGCATCTTTGAAAACAGCAATCATGAGTGTCGTGGTTCAGGTGAGATTCAGAGCAAATATCAGCAGTAACAGTGTGAAGATCAGTCAGAATATGATGCTGATTCAACACTCGTCCATCATGCAGTGATATAGTGTCAGTCAAATAAACACTCAGCCAATCAGATCAGAGGAAGTGAACAAACACAGGAAGAGCTGATAGTATTTAAAGAGAGAGTTGTAAGCATATAATGAAGAGGAAGACTGACAGAAAGAGAAAATGGCTGATAAGTGTCATTTGTGTCTGCTGGGACTGATCATTCTCTCTTCACTTCTCACAGGTAAACAAATCTCTGTTTTCTCTACAAGACATTTAGTTTAATTAGTCTGGGAAAGAGTTCATTTCAACATGATGATATATATATATGTGTGTATGTTGAATCTTGTGATTAATTTATTAATATATCAAATAATAATCACTCAAATGTCTTTGTTTCAGGTATCAGTGAAGTGGATGATGCTCATGTGTTCATCAGTTCTGGTGAAAATGTCCGTCTGCCCTGTAATAATGATCTTCATGACTGCACATCAACTACATGGATCTATAATAACAGACATTCGGCACCAGTTGAACTTATTGCTTTAGGGGAAACGAAGAAAGACATCAAGAGACGTAAGAGACTGAGCCTGGGGTCTGACTGCTCTCTGAACATCAAGAACGTCATACAAGGAGATCATGGATTTTACACCTGCCGACAATATGTGAATGGACAACAAGGAGCTGATACACGTGTTAATCTGCATGTTCTTCATGGTAATTTTACGATTATGTGATAAATTTAAAAAGTATTAGTTTAAACTCCCATGATGATTGAAAAGTGTGTGATTTGTGTGTTATTTTGTGTTTCAGTCCCTTCATCATCCTCACAGACTGAGATCAGTGCAGGCAGCTCTGTGACTCTCTACTGTCATTTGTATTCATATTCACATTATAGAGCCTCTTGTGATGTTTGGATCCGTTCTGAGGGAATTCAGCTGTTCTGGGTGAATCAGGCTGGTGTTAAACTGACGATATCAAACTCCAGATATCAGGAATCAGCTCCAGGACACTGTATCAGCACTGTGACTACAACACTCCTGAATGAAGATGACAACAGAGAGTTGAGATGTGAAGTTACTCACAGAAATCAAGTCAAGACCTCAGTCACATATACTGTCAAGAGTTCAGGTGAGAAAACAGACTCATTAATAATTTTAAGTCTTCATAATGTCTATAACACTTAGGACTATTAGTATCATGATCAATGATCTTTCAGTCTGACAGAAGAAAAACTCAAATCAAGTTTAACTGTCCAATAGTGTTGGGTTCTAGTCCACCTAAGTCCAGTCCGAGTCAAGTCTTTAACCAATTGAGTCTGAGACGAGCCGAGTCCCAAAGGGTCGAGTCTGAGTCCAAGGAAACACAACTGTTTGTCAGTATCTCAACATTGTTTTAACCCAGCGGTGCCCAAACTTGGTCCTGGAGGGCCGGTGTCCTACAGATTTTAGCTCCAGCCCCAATTAAACACACCTGAACCAGCTGATCAAGCTTATACTAGGCATACTAGAAACCCCCTGGCAGGTGTGTTAAGGCAAGTTGGAGCTAAACCAAGGACCAGGGCCGAGTTTGGGCACCCCTGTTTTTAACCTTTACAACTAGAAAAATGCAATGTCAATTGAAATGTAAGAAGAGCAAACCTCTAGTGGATCTTGCCATTTTGATTTTTGATTTCACAACATCTCATAATTAGTGTCCTGCTCTGCTTAGCAAACTCAAAGTCATGTAACAGAAGTTTTGGCTGACTTGTGCTGACAAATTTCAGAGTGAATGTGAAATGTGAAAAATTATAGGGCGGGCATTTATTCATTGATATAGTAAATGCATAAATTCAAGGGTGGGGGTAAAGGAGTAGATATCTTGGTAAATGGGACCTTAACCCTTTAACTGTCACTCCCATTTTTGAACACAGACATACAAATGCACTATCCAGAGTGAATTTTTTATAATTCATGAATGAAAACATTTGTAATATGATTTCGACGTACATTTTCCGTGCTAATGTAATGTCTGATTTTAAAATGCCTTTCAATAGATGAATTTTGAGATTTAAAGTTTTGAACTGATATATGATTTCTATTGCATGTTAGGGAAAAAGGCAACGAAGAAAGTCTTTTGTAGGTCAGAACTCATGTTATGATGTAGATTTTTTTTTTTTTTTTTTTTTTTAAGTTACACTCTTGACACATTAATTTATTACTTTTCCTACATTATTTGTAACACAAATTATGGTAAAATATCTATTTAGGAGTCTTAGACCTTTCCGACGATGTATAGTTTGTCATGATTAGATTAGAATTTATTTGTAATATGATGAAGTAAACTTCCCACTGAGCGGACAGTGACAATTAAAGGGTTAAGAGCAAAAAATGCACCTCTTTTATTTCTGATTGTGGCTGTGTGTGTTTTGTGTTTTATAAGTTTTTTTTTTTTTTTTTTTTTTTTTTCTTGGATGTAAATGAGGTTATGAGGGATAAACCTAGTCTTTACAATGAAACAAACTATGTATAAAGCCTTACATATACTTTGCATAAGTCACCGCAAACTCACCCCTGTTTTATTTTTGAATGCATTTATAGTTACATTAATTACAATACATTACATTATATAAAGAAAATTTGATGATGTACCATTGTATTACTAGAAAATTATGCACACCCAAGGTGGTTTTGGACCCATTAAAACTATTGCTGCAAAGATGTTAGAAAAATTATTTTTCTTTCAAGCTAGCAATTGCCACCATGTTTAAAAAATAATAATAATTTCAATACAGAAAATACTAATCAACTAATGAAAGTAAAACATTCTCAAGCTTACTGAAGGCAACACTCCAAGTAAGCCTATTACTTACAAATAAAAGGATAAATAAATATATTAATCAATATACAAATGAAGTCATATTTTTAAAGATAGTATCTTTTTAAAAAAATATATATTTTGTTTGTTTTTATGTAGGTCTATATAAAGACTATTACAGAAATAGACTACAGACATTACTTGAAGTAATAAATGTTAAAATAAAACACTGCAAAATCTTCACTGTATACATTAAATATGATTCTTATTAAAGTTAATAGGTGATTCAGTTAAGTGATTTTCTCTTTTTCTTTTGTTGTTTGATTAATATTTATGACGTGGTCGGCGGCTGCAGGTTTACGCTGCTGTCACTTTAAAAACTGACGCATCTGATCTGATCAAATATTTTGATGCATCAGTATTTCTCCGAACTGTTCAGGTTTACTTAAGACAGAACCGACTTAATTTACATGAATATTCTCAAAGACAAGCATGTGTGTAGCAATAACAGAACCCATTAGAAGCAAAAAAGAACTCGGCATTCGCACACTGACTGAGAAACGCGTTCTGTGAGCTCAAGTGCAAATAACAGTGTTTTTTTTTTTTAGCAATATGCAATTTACACTAAGTGCAAATAGCTAAAAATTCTCAGAAACAGAAAGAGCTTTATTGCCAAGTCTGCTTACACACACAAGGAATATGAAAATACACTTAAACAATAGACAAATAAACTGTGATTAGACTAAATATGTGAAAGACAATACACAATAGATAATATAATGTATGTACAGATGTGCTATATACAAATTATACAAGAAAATTTGTATGTATGGAAAATATGTTAAAGCGATAATATATGTATACTAAATATAAGTATGGATAGCTGTATTGCACATTTTATTGCTGCTTTTCCTATGTCTGGCTGTTTTGGTACTCCATGCTCATGGCACTCCGTGCCATCTGGCCGTTGTAGTGCCCAGGAACCTGAATGTTTCCACTGACGTTACAGTGCTGTCCATGATAGTAAGTGGGGGGAGAGCAGGGGGGTTCCTCCTGAAGTTCACTGTCTTCTCTACTGTGTTGAGTGTGTTGAGCTCCAGGTTGTTGAGACTGCACCAGACAGCCAGCTCTTTAACCTTCTGCCTGTGAGCAGACTCATCTCCGTCATTGATGAGGCCGATGACTGTAGTGTCATCTGCAAACTTCAGGAGCTTGACAGAGGGGTCTTTAGATGTGCAGTCCTAGAGAGGACACAACCCTGAGATGCAGCTGTGAATTTACCAAGTCTCACTAGCTGTTGCCTTTCTATCAGAAAGTTGGCGATCTATTGACAGAAAGAGTTAAGAACAGAGAGCTAGTTTAGTTTGGACTGAAGGAGTGTTGGAATGATGGTGTTGAAGTCCACGAACAAGATGATCACGTAAGTCCCTGTTTTGTTCAGATGTTGTAGGATGAAGTTGAGTCCCATGTTTACTGCATCATCTACGGACCTGTTTGCTTGGTAAGCAAACTGCATGGGGGTCCAGTAAGGGTCCAGTGATGTTCTTCAGATAAGCCAAAACCAGTTTTTCAAACTACTTTATGGCCACAGATGTTAAAGCAACAGGTCTGTAGTCATTAAGTCCAGTATTTTTAGGGTTCCTTGGGACGGGAATGATGGTGAAACGTTTGAAGAAGCAGGAAGGGACTTCACACAGATCCAGGGATCTGTTAAATATAGTTTATTTTGTGGAAATGGCTTTTTTTTTTTTTAGCGTTTATGCTGTTTACTAGAGTTGGGGTACTCGGACTGGTACTTGGACTCGAGTCCGGTCTCGAGTACAATTTCTAGGCGACTCGGACTTGTCACGGACTCGGATGCATTTTTACTCTGACTTGACTCGGACTCAAGCCTTTCGGACTCTGAAAATATCCCGAGTCCGTCCGAGTCCAGAGACAGTTGACGGAAATGTCACTGACTCGATGCATTATCACGAAAGTGATATTTAGTATTTGCATGTGTTTTTAAGTCTTGTCCAGTAGCTACTTGAAAGCCAACGGGTTTATGCACGCACACACTCAAAGCGCGATCACAGAACGCGCCTCTCAGTCAGTGTGTGAATACAGAGTTCTCTTTCGCTTCTAATATGTTCTGTTATTGCTACACGCATGCTGGTATTGGAGACTATTCATGTAAATGAAGTCGGTTTTGTCTTAAGTAAACCTGAACAGCTGGGAGAAATACTGATGCGTCAAAATATTTGAAATGTACGTCAGATCTTAAAGCGACAGCAGCGTAAACCTGCAGCAGCAGACCACATCAAACAATAATCAAAAACAAAAAGAAAAGAAAATCACTCACTGTTTGTAACGAGGACGCTGAGGCGGTGTAGAATCCAATTGCAGAAGTTTATTACAAACAACAGCAAACATACACGATGAAACAGGCAGAGGGTCAATAACCGGAAAAAGCAGTCCAAAACGTAAACGTAATCCAAACAGCAGAGTGACACAGGCAGTGGGTCAAATACCATGAAGTCAGTCCAATCAGGCAAACAATCCGACAAGGGTAATCCGTAAACTCAATAACCAAAAGCAAAGCAAGACAGCAACAGGTAATCCAACAGAGTAAATAATGAAATGCTCGGTAAGGCAGGTGAAACTGGCAATGCCGCAAACGTCTAAGCACATGGTTAAATACTGCCAAACAGGAAGTAG